>NC_044929.1:3538887-3664950 GCF_003576645.1 Ipomoea triloba
AAAAAAAAAAAAAAAAAAAAAAAAACTATGGGGCAAGCTCCAAAATTGGAGCCTGCCACCGTTAAAATGAAATTGCAGCCTTGAGGCTCCTTTCCCCACTTATCCCATCGATGTGGATCCCATCGATGTGGGATAAGTGGGGATTTAGGGGAGCCACTGTGCGCGGCTCTCCTTTCCTTTTTATTTTTATTATTTTTTAATTTAAAAACATTATTATTATGATTAAATTATTATTAAATATATGTATACCCTTTTGGTCATTTTACATGTTAACCGCTAATTTAAACAGTTAAATTTGTCAAACATCTTTTTACAAACGGTTAATACATTCCGCTGGTCAAACTCGCTAATACAATCAACTATTTGATAACCGCTAACACAACCCGCTACCGCTGATAACCAAACAAGCCCTAAATATGACAATGTCACAATAGTCAAAGACTAAAAGTAAAAGTTGCTCTTAAATTAACACACACATATATATATATATATAATAATTTATAGAGAATTTATATAAATCACGAATTATATATAGTTTTGAGCTCTGTTTGGTAAATGGCTGTTGGCTAATTGGGTTGGCTGTTTGGGTTAGAATGTATGATTTGTTGATAATATTGGCTGATTGTAGAAAGTTGTTTGATAAATTGGCTGTTTGCTGATTGCTGTTTTGTATAATTTCTTTTCTCAAAAAGCTAATTGAAAAGGCGGCTTTGAGTAGCCTTTTGAATTTTAGTATTTTGGAATTACAAAAAGCTTATTAACCAAACAACTAATAGTGGTTAAATAAGCCAAAATTGGCTGATAGGCTGATTATTTACCAAAAGGGCCTTGATGTTAAACGAGAATTGAAGGAGAAAAAGCAGGTTCACCACTAAATTTAGAGGCCAGGCTAGTTTCTAGCTCTAACAATAATCTGGTGAACTGATTATTCTTAGTCGCTTCTCCCATGCCACTATAAATTTGGGTCATATATGAAATGATAAACCCTCAAATACAGATTTGATCTGCAAATTAAAACAAATAATAATAAAAAGTGCATTCACTTTCCTCTAGCATATAGATCGAAAAACAATGGCTAATGTTAGAGGGATCATTGTTGCAGCTGCATTTATCTGTCTCATTGCGTGCACCCACCATGTTTCTGCCGCCGGCGCCGGCGCCGGAAACCGAAGGCCTTTAGATATCGAAATGCGCGACCCCAAAGACAACATTGAAGATGTTGTTCCGATTCAGAACCGCAAGCTTTTGGATATCGAAATTGAAAACCCGGAAGACTATACCCTAGACGATGCTCCGATTCAGAACCGGAGGCTTTTGGATATCGAAATTGAAAACCCGGAAGACTATACCCTAGATGATGCTCCGATTCAGAACCGGAGGCTTTTGGATATCGAAATTGAAAACCCGGAAGACTATACCCTAGATGATGCTCCAATTCAAAACTAATAGAAAGAAATTAAACAAAAAAACTAGGATATTATTATGATTATTGTGTAGTAGTATATGAGTGATTCGTGAATGCATTATTAATGCCACCATCTATGTTTGATTGAAAATTTTGATTAATTTTTAATTGATTCCAAGGAAACCTTTCTGATGATATATATGGATCTTCAATTGCTCTGATGAACTAGTGACGGTAGCAAAAAGCAGGCAAAGGAGTGAGGTGGAGCGAATCCGATCCACTCTCATCATCATGTTTTGGTATGGATATATCAGAATTAGATGTTTTGGTTCCATTGATCTGATAAGGGATTGGTGACCTTTAATTTGGCATATATCTTCAATTCCTCAGCTCTCTTCTGTTTCCATTTGTCTTTGCTAGATGGTGGGGGACTGGGGATGATGATCCAAGTCTCAACACTTTATGAATAGGAACAAACTATTGGTTGCAGATTTTATTTAGCTATATATATGATTAATTGATTATGCTGTTTCTAGTAAATTTTAATATTGCATTTGGTTGGAAGGAAAGAATAAGGTGGGAAATGAATTGTAATTTCATGAAAAAAGAATAATGTGTGAATAAAATGAAAGTTTAAATTTCAGTGTTTGGTTTTGTAGGAATAAAATTACTGGGAACTTCAATTCCGATCCAATGTTTGTTTGGTATACATAGAAATTGAAAGGGAATAAGTAATATAAAATTCAAAATGCCAATTGTTTTTATAAAGTTATAAACAATGCAACTTTTCATTCACTATTGCATATTTGCATAGAAATAAAGAATTCATTTGCTATTATAAACAAAGTTAACAAACACACAACTCATGCCATTCACTATTGCATAAATCGACACATAGAATGAACATTATACAACACATCAACCGCACCGAATGAAAATAAAATTTTGTTGTTCAAAATTTAGGCAAATGCGCTATATACACATATCAAATTTAAATATTTCAGAGTTTAAAATACTGATTAAGGTTGGCCTAGCTAGAATGATTATTGTTCAGGAGAGGCCGTACATTAATTTTTACCTTAAAAAGGGAGAGGTTTTCTCAGTATTATCTTTTTTTTTCTTCCTAAAATCCATGAAAATTTCAGGAGGACATGTGATTCTAATTCCATGATTTCAGGAGGACATGTGATTCTAATTCCATGAAAATGAGGGACCAACCAAACGAAGGAATTTAGTTGCCTTCGGAATTAAGTGGAATGAAATTGTAATACCCTCCAACCAAATGCTGTAAGTATATTTGATTTCATGTGCCTATAATAATTTATTGGTTTTTATTTTTCATTTAAGTGAAAGTGTAGAGTATAAACATCTTAAATAATGTTCAATCTCTTTAAATTATTATCATGTATTGTTTGATTGATTAAAACATATTCGCTCAATTATTATCATAAACTGAATATTGGTCTTGATGTGAATATTAGTGTACAAACATTTGAGGATACCGTTGTAGACCATTTGAGTCACATTCCGATTTATCTTTTATTATCAGTCTCTCGAGAAGAAGCAATGATGCCTCACTATATTGTTAGTGTCATAATCAGTAATTATGCTCATGGCAAAGCGATTTAATCTTCTAAACATTCTTATAATATTTTAAAAGTACAATTGAATGAAATTCATTCTACAAAAAGAAAGCAAAGACAAGTTAAGCTAAGAGATTCTGTATAGTAAATGCAATTTGTGTATCAGAATTATTGCAAATGACATGCAATGCCTTTTTGCTTTGTTTATTATTATTTTATTATTATAATAATTACTTTATTGATAAAAAATAAACTTTTTATTAAGGTGATATGAAAGTGAGATCATTTTTGAAAGAGGTGAAAGAATTGCATAAATAGAGTAAATAGTGAATAATTGTAAATTTTGAGATATGTCATTTTGAAAGTGAAATAAGATTGCAAGGGTGCAGATAACCTAATGATTGGATCTTGTACTTGAAAGAATTTTGAATTCTTTTGCGTATACTTGATAAAAACTCTTATGTATCTCATGCTTTCTTCTTTAGCATTGCTCATATTTATAGTAAGATTTTGAATTTATATGTTGGAGAGAAACAAATTCGAACAAGCCAATTTGTAATAAAATAATCTATCAAGATTTGACAACGCTAAACTTTTGTCCAACTGCTGTATGCAATTTTTTCATAAAATTCAAAATTTACTCTTCCCTAAGTAACTTTATTTGTTTACCAATTTTGTTTTTTGAAAAAAAAAACGAAATTAAAGACCAAAAAATGGGATAAACCCTTAATTTTTGCCAAACTTTTTTTTAGTACTATTGACTCAGTTATTTTCTCAATCTACTGAAGTATAAAGAGTCAATATCGCCCATGACTCTAAGTTAGGATACCACTTAACTACTAATATAATATCAATGTGAAAAGAAAAGAAAAGAAAACAAACCCACACAACACGTCAAGAGGGCAATAGGCACATAATCAAGATCACCCATCATTAGGAACACAAAACATAAAGGAGGGTGGTCCTCTGGCCGAAGAAGAGCCCTAACCCGACTAGGGGAAAGATCAATCAAACAACAACCAAAAAAAAAAAAACTCTTTCTCTTGGATCCAGTAAACAAGAGCTAATAAGAGACCATGCATTATGTAGCGCCGGAGCCACTTTAATTGCTACACAATTTTGAGGTTAGCTACATTGTTTTAGACATTTTTCGTACATAGTTTCCCAAAGTTTGTAGAAGTTTCCGGAACCATATACATAGTACTAGAGGTGTAGATATCTATAGAATCTTCTAAAACCTTATGAAACCCTTAGGATTGTATAGAATTTTAAGAAAGGTTCTAGAGATAGAATTATAAGCGTAGAATCAAGTCAATCTCCACCTTACATTGAGGAGGTAGGATGGGTATAAATTGTTGGAAAAAATTCGGATAAGAGGAGAAAAAAGGAGAGGAAATGAGATCTTCAGGCGTGATATCACTTTCCTATAAGCTTTTAATCTTTCCTCTTCAAAAGCAACGAGGTATCAAGATTAAATCTTATGGGATACAAGAAGATGAAAACAAAGTTCTTATGTTGCTTTGATAAGAACTTACTGGAGAATTATTGAACTGTGATATATCAAGATATCATGCAAAATAATTGCGTGTTTGATCAGATGACACTCCTAGAATTTATAGAGATAAATTCTAACTGTTAGGAGCAGTTACTGGAAGTTTATACAAGTTTAAAACTGACTTCCAAAGATATATATGAAATATATTCTTTTGGATTTCACCATTCTGGTTCAGACAGTTACGTACACACATGTGGAATATAATTTTAAATTATATTCACATGTTAATATCTCCAAACTGATTTTGGATAAGTATACGTAGGATAAACTTAGAGTGCATGTAATATATAATTCAAACAATTATATAAACACTTTAATATTTCAAAGTGAAAAACACATGCAGACTAGTAAACTCACTGCCTCATTCGAGAGGTAAAAGTCTCTCACGTAACACATTTCAAAACAATGCATGCAAATATACTTCAAACTATTATCTTCATATTTTAATATCTCACATGCATGTGAACATGCAAAACAGGACATATTAAAATACACAAGTGCATGCATAAAACAAAAGAAAGAATGCATAGTGAAATGTTCAAGCTTGTTCGAGAGGTACATGTTCGAGACATAAATGTTCAAGCTTGTTCGAGAGGTACATG
Organism: Ipomoea triloba; assembly: GCF_003576645.1. Classification (NCBI taxonomy): domain Eukaryota; kingdom Viridiplantae; phylum Streptophyta; class Magnoliopsida; order Solanales; family Convolvulaceae; genus Ipomoea; species Ipomoea triloba. Next base: position 3,544,033 of record NC_044929.1, read on the forward strand.
TTCGAGACATAAAGAGCCTTATATGTTCATGCCTTGCGCGTATACGAGAGGTAAGAGGCAGCGCTCAAAATGCCTTCGAGACATAGTTTCCACGCAGACCTGCGAGACATCGATAGAACGATTCACGCAACCCTTAGTTCGAGACATCGATTCTCCGCGAACCGATCTCTCGTGCGAACCGACCTCTCGAGGCGACCTCTCGAACACCTCTCGTGATCTCTCGAACATCTCGAGATTTCTCAAACAACCCAAAATCATCTCTACCAAACTCAATAATATTTACTACTCCACAACTCCAAATATTATTTGGGCTTTCATGGTAGACATCTGAACCATTAATCTCCATTACTATATAAATATCCAACATAAATATCTCTCACGGGAGCTCATTTTGTAACAATCTAACAATACGAGAATCCAAGTTTAGAATAAGGCTTACGAATTCTTTTATCAAACTTTCTTGCGAAATCAAGAGTAGTAAAGCTGCACGCGAGCTAGTCCGCGACAACAATGCCAAAACAATAATTGAAACAATGTCAAAACAATTAGCCCTAGACCAAAGAAATTCAAATTCCTCCTAATCTTTAATTACTCAAAGTATAGGGGTCAAATGAGGAATCTTACAATTAGCCCGTGACAAAAGAAATTCAAATTCCTCAGAGCAAAGTGGGGAAATCAAGAATGTTTAATGGATAGTAACAGATAATTAATTCATTAGAATTAACAGCTACACACTTTAACCAACTGAACTATTCCAACTATTAATATTATTTGTATACAAAATTACTTAACTAAACATTTTGGTTCCTCGGCGTCATGTTTTTCAGTGCCCTAACTCCGGTCCTCCGCCTAGAAGGGTTTTATCTTATATATAGTGGTACAAATCCATACCCAAACCAATGTAGGACAAAGGTTACTTACAATTTACAAACATTCCACCTTCAATTTTCAACTCAAATGGATTTACTTTTAGAATTAATTTCTCATTCACGCATTTACCCATTATCTATTTTGAGCATACAATAAAACAAGGTGATATAAATAACATTATCCTATATAAAATATTGAATCCTTACTAATACATTAATTAAGCATCATATCCTATAATGTTTACTTGTGTGGTTGATATCATAAAGGTTACTTCAAGAATATATTCTGTATATAAATTAAAAAATAGAAAATCTTTTGAATTTAGTTTTTTTTTTTTCTACATCATGATTAACTAGTATAAAAGGGTGTATGCCAATTAAATTATCATACTCCAAACCAAGCTTGTTTCCTTTGAGCTCACAATTTTGTTGAGAGAAATGGGTGCTAATCATTCCTCCTCATCATCATCAACTTGGCCAGAATCAAATGGATCAACAACAAAGAAGCCTCTTGTTATTGCCTTCCATTCTTCTATGAATTGGAGGATCCATTTTGATGCCTCAAAGCAAACAAAGCAACTGGTAACATACAATCTCCACATTTTCTTTAATTTATTTTCAAGTAATAATAGTTGATCATGCCTAGCTTAGCTATTTTGGGGAAGAACCAATAATTTCTTTTGAGGCTATAGCATGAAAAAATTAATGAATTTTATATATAGGTTGGATATATAAATATAAGTTGGAGATCGAAAAACCATGTTTTTAGTCCTTCAATTATGTAGCTCTAGTTATTTTAGTGTTGTCTTCTTTTTTTTTTTTTTGGTGAAATTTTAGTGTTGTCTTCTAACTACCTATCTAATGTTTGATTAGCAAGTGTTGAACATATAATAATAATATATAAAAATAGAAACATAAATGAATGACTAATTTAAAAACCTCCCAATTATATATTGCACCTTAATTGACACATTGAGGTTTGACCATTAAGCTGGCTTAAAAGACATTATTTTTGTACTTAACTGGTTTAGAAATTTGGATGGCATGCAGATGGTAATCGACTTCACAGCTACATGGTGTGGACCTTGCAAGTACATGGAGCCTATCGTGCACGAGTTTGCTGCTCACTACAGTGACGTTGAATTTGTTAAGATTGATGTCGATGAATTGGGGGTACGTTTTATTTTTAAAATCAAACTAAGCCCATATTACTACGCTAAAAGTTATAACTACTAGCGAACGTGTGACTTTATTCTCTTATACCGCCAATCGCATTATCGAAGCAGTGGGTTAGACTTGTCCCTTCACTGACTTCTGCCCAACAATTCCCTAGGGCCTAGACACCAATTATTGTGCTAAGCCCATCATTAGCCTCCCCCAACATGGTTTATATGTGGACATAATTGTACGTCTCTCACTTTATATATATATCATCACAACTTGCATTATTAAACAAAATGGAATGAATAAAAAAGGAAAAAAAATAAATAAATCATTCTTAGAGCTAATGATCTGTCAAGAAGTAAAGAGTAAAATGAGATTTTAAAAAAAATTAAATGATAAATTTGATGATATTTTTTTTGAAGGAATAAATTTGATGATATTGAGAATTGTATTTACTATGAATATTGAATAGGATGTGGCTCAAGACTTTGGGGTAGAATCAATGCCAACGTTTGTGCTGGTGAAGAAAGGCAAAGTGATTGAAAAGGTTATTGGGGCAGATAGGGAACAACTCCAGAAGAAAATCCAGAAGCATAGATACTAATTAAATATTGTGCATGCCATATAAGTATGAAACCGAATGATATTTGGTTCGAATTTGTGAATCGAAATCAAAATAAATAATTGTAATAAGTTTTAGTTGTAGTTTTTTTTTTAAAGTAAATAATGTTAAGCATAATATATACAAATAATAAATGTACAATTCAACTATCATTTTAGATTTTTAATTGAGATGCATCCTTCAATTCATAAATATAAAAATCAAAATTAATTAATTAAAACAATAAAACATAACACACATATACATACATGTCAATATCCAAAAACATGGCGACATTTGTGCAAGATTGAAATCGTATAAGATACAATCATAGATTGTACTCGGTATTAATATAAACTATTCAAAATTATACATAGTACTATTAGAACCAGTTTCTGCATACTAGCTAGGTACAATATAATATGTGATTATATATGATATTATTAGAAATAGTTTCTAATGGTACTAAATGCAATTATGTATTATTGGAAGTCATTTTAATATTACATTAATACCATACATTTTAATATATATGCATTGTTGTCAACGTTCCCTATATATATAGATAGGGATTAAATCTTGTGAGAACCACTTCTTAGACAAAAATTATGAACTTATTTTAAAGCAATAGTGCATTGCGTACAACGTAACTATAAAGTACATCTAATGATATGTAGAAGTGCACTTAAGAGGTTGCGCTTCACATGTCAATGTATTGATAATTAAGTATTATGCAAATGATAAGGAAGGAATACTTGTAGATTTTAACATATATAGAATTTTGAATGTATAATACTATAATATGGTAGTAATATAATAGTAGTGAAATTTTTGAGTGGTATGTTTGATCCTCTCATATGTTGGAATGCATCGAAAAATGAGAGTTCCATTCATATTCAGTCTTTAACACACTTTAGACAGAAAAAGTATCAAAGGATCAAAAGTGACATAAAATAAATTCTCATAAACTCAAATGAAAATTACAACATTGACAAAAAAAGGTAGCAGAAGACCAAAAGTGGTAAACTATTAATTCTCTGAGAATCTAAAGTGAATGGATTTCAAATTGAAAGACCACAATACTTGGACGATCAATAGTTACATTAACTCTAATAAAAAAGAGCTGGAACAATTGGAGCATACAATCACAGACAAGGAATATAACCGAAACATGAACAGATACATTTGCAATGGAACCGAAGCTGGCTGCAACAGAATAACGGAACAAATAATTACTTGTTATGGAGAAAAAGGATCCACATTATTTCGAAAAACCAAATGAATATGTTTCATATATATGATCTGCACTTGATTATTCAACAACGTAACAAAATGTTCACACCCGGAAAAATACATTTCATCTCTCACCAAAACTACAATACATTAAAATTTACAGGTTCAACAAGCATCACGCTGATTAAATATAGTAGCAGCAAGAGTAGCAAGCTAAATAGGAGGGAGCTCTTACTGAACTAAACAGTAATGAAATTTCTTAAGAAATCCTTCATACTATGTTCCTAGTATGCACAATTATCTTCTCTATCGTAAATGTCATGTATTTACATTGCCCTTCCCCTATTTGTGTTAGCAATAACCCAAGCTAAAGCCTTGGCTATTCAGCTGGTCTACCCAGTACCCTCCTCAGTTCAGATTTCTGATCTGAACTAAGCCGCGAAGGGAATTTGATCTCAAACTTGATCCTTAAATTTCCTTTCTTACCTGGTTCTTTTGATATCGGCATTCCTTCGTTTGGGATTACTTGCTCATGCCCTGGCTTGATGACATCGGTTACTGGTATTGTTAGCTCTCTACCATCCAAGGTTGTTAGGCTGATTGTACTCCCTGTAAGAGCATCGAGTAAGGAAATTTTTTTATGAACAACAAGATCATTGCCATCCCTTCTGAACACAGGATGAGGTTTTTCCTCTACAACGAAAACAAGATCTCCTGGGGCAGCACCGGGTTCATAATCCCCTTTCTCAGGAAAAGTAATCTTAGTGCCCTTCTTCCAACCAGGTTTAATATGTATTGCCAACACCTCCTCAACAGTCACAGGCTTACTACAATCACAATTTGCACAATAACCCATAAACCACAAGAAAATGATACAGTACAATTAATACTTGGTCAATCAGATACATGAAAATATTTGCTTTTGTTATAACTTATTGTTGGGCGGAGGCAGGGTAGGACTCGAACCCGTCAGCCCAACAATCCCCTCCCAGCACCACTGCTCTTGCTAGGACTCAAGCCCGTAACTTTATTTCCTTATACCGCCACACATTGTCAAGAGCCAAGGTGCTGGACTTGGCCATTTACTGGCCTCCGCCCAACAATTCCTCAAGCCACATAGTGTTAGGCTTGGCCCTTAGTCCCTTACCGGCCTCTGCCCAACACTTATAAGAAAAATTTCTCTATATTATTTCCTTTTGTTTCTCCTTAAGATACATATCAAATCAAATCACAACTAGCAGCACTAACTAATTTGTTGCAATGAAGAGATTGCCTACCACTCTATGTCTCTATGCTAGTAGAAAATAACTATTCAATCTGTCCCTCCAAAACAGTTCCATTTCCTAATTTTTGACTTCTCCTAAAATTATAAATTTGATCACTTTTTATAAGTCAATTTACAACCATACTACTAAAGATAGATTAAAATGAATATCATATTCATGAAGGGTAGCCAGTCATGCTTCAAAACAAATTTTAGTAGGTAGGGCAAGTGTGCAACACTTTTCAAACTCTTAATTCCACAAGTTTTCAACTTGCTATAACCAAACCTTTTGTCTTTTTGTAAGATTCTGTCTACTTTTTCACAATTAAGAAAATGCTACCAGTCCCAAATCATTTATCCCAACTTATAAATTAGCTAATCCCATCTTATAGTTAAATCCCATAATTTTAGCTAAAATTTAATCTAAAAGATTTGAAACAAATAGAGGAATAGTAATAACTCGTAAGAAGAGATCGGAGAATATCCCCACACAGCCTTCTCATAATTTTACTGCTCTCCATATATTTTTTGGCATGATTAATCATGTACTTACCTTTTATTTCTAATAATTAAACTCAGATGGATGTATACACAAACAGATATAGATACTTTTTTAGGCAATTAACGTTAGATATTGTATATATACGTGTATGTATAGACCAAAAAAAACTACGGTAATGTTTCAGTAATGAAATGAATTTATGCACATAGATAAGTTACATACCCTGTGTCATCGAGAACGATCCTTGAAATCTGCATCTTCCTCTTGGATCCTTTATACAGCTCCTCCAAGCTACACGGCAGCAAGTTTTCCACCGGCGCCGCCTTCCGCGGCGTTCCTCTGTCTCCACCGGCAACAACAGGACTGTCCTTAAATCCTCCCTTCGATAAACCGAAAAACTCGGCGAAAATGTCATCGGCATCGCGCGATTTATACCTAAAGCTATTCCCTCCGGCGCCAGGGTGGCCAGCACAAGTCGGCGACGCCTGATCGAATTGGCCGGACTTGAGCGCCTCCTCGCCGTACAAATCGTAGATCTGGCGCTTGTGAGCGTTGCTGAGCACGTCATAGGCCTCGGATATCTGCTTGAACTTGGCCTCCGCCTCCTTCTTGTTCTCCCCGTTCTTATCCGGATGCCATTTCATCGCCAGACGCTTGTACGATCTCTTCAAATCTTCATCGGTCGCGTTCTTCGACACTTTCAGTATGTTATAGTAATCAACACCCATTTTCCCTTCCCAGTTCTGACGATCCAATCAAAGCGATCAACACAACTTGCCTTCGTCACTTCGTGTCTATATGAATCGAAAAAATGGAATTCGAGAAGGTTCTAGAAGGGCTTATCAAGATGGAGGATGGCGGGAGAAATTCCGGTGAGTAAGCCGGACGTCAACGCGAATGGCGGATGTTACGCTATGATACGCGGAGGGATGGAGATTTTTTATTTTGGAAGAAATTATGATAACGGGTAGGTGAGGCAATGATTACGACGGTTCACTTCCTCGAGAATATTGGTGTTGTTTTTTTAATCTCCAACCTCAACGACCCCAAGCTCTGGCCCGACAAAATATTTGAAAAAATGCAAATTATGATAACTCAGTTAAATCACAGAGATTAGATTTGTGCTTATTGTGCACAAGGAGCTCCTCACTTTGAAAGATTGCTCTCTCTGGTAGGACTCAATATCTTATCTTTCTTTCCAAAATTCACCCATGTGACCAACTGAGATGTTGTTCTAGAGCTTAGCGTAGTTAGTTAGTTCTCTGACCTAAAGATCATGATTAGAGGTAACAGTGAAGGAGTTCGAATATGAAAACATGCACCGAAAAAAGTGAATTCAACGATACTAAGAGCATCCTTATCAATGAAGTTTTTGTAAGTGTGACTAGGAAAGAGAAAATGAGATGAGGAACAAAAAACAAACAAATCATTTTAAAAAAAGTTGTCAGCCCGCGTCAGACGCGACTAACGCGCCGCGTGCAATGTACGTGCCTGTTGGGCGCATTAGTTGCGCCTGACGCGGGATTGCATGACTTAACCTGGGATTTCAAAACTGACGATCACTGTTCCAAAAAACTAATTTGCAGGCTGAACCCATTCTCTTCTATCTCCATTCCTCTCTCTTCCACCTCACCAAGCACTGTTCCAATAACCATGTAATATTCACAGGTGTAGATGCTCTAAATCGTTTAGATTGGATCCCTTTTGGATACATGAAGAATAGGATCTAATCGATGAATTGAGTGTACGATTTGTAATTTACCTTTGTAATAACTCTAGGGCGGGATCATGTGAACTTAGGATTAGTATTGCAAAACTAGATCGCCTAAGTTAAAAAAAAAAAANTAAAAAAAAAAAAAAAAAAAAAGAGGAGAAAATTGTCATTTAGTCTACTGACTAGGGTCCTCTTAATTGCAGTTCACGACTTTCAAAAGTGTTAATTGCATACCCTGACTATTCAATTTCTGTCAATTTTGGACTCTGTTCAAATTCCCAGCCAAATCTCACCGAAATTTTCTAAACCTTAAAATAAGGTGTGAAATGACTATAATGCCCTTGTTATTTTAAGGTTTAGGAAATTCCGGTAATATTTGGCCGGAGTGTCTAAAATTGACAGAAATTGAATAATCAAGATATGTAATTAACACTTTTAAAAATCGTGAACTGCAGTTAAGATGACCCCAATAGTAAAACGTCAATTTTCTCAAAAAAAAATGTTGGTGTTGTAGTGGAAGAATCGCATGGAGCTGTGAGGGATGATTGGATGACAAGGCTGTGACTTTGGGAGAATGAGAACGTGCAGGCGGGTAAAGTAGTGGGGAACAGAGTATCTTGTGCGGTAACAGAATCAGTTTTGGCGTCTCTGAGGGACAATATGGCGACTGGGTGACGGATACTAAACGATATCGTTCGGCGACCCAACATATTGTCCACGCAAAGTCTCCTTTGGGCACTTTTGTAGAGTCAAGTGTATTCCAAAGAGATCTATAATAGTATGATCTACTGTGTGTTGCAGTTTATTATTATCATGATAATCCATGTCAAGTTTCTTACTATATCATTAACTTAAATCACCATCATTACTTTAGGTAATAAATAGGAATTTGATTATTAACTTAGGGTCGATTTAAAAACTTAGAAAATAATTTTAGAAAGTAATTTTTACTAATTTTTTAGTGTTAATTTATCAAAAGAAAATAAAGTCAACAAAAACTATTCTTTTTTTTTTTATCAAATGGGCAGTGTTGGTTCAAAAATAATATTATTTTGCGATAAGGATCAAATAGACCATTCAACTATAAGTCAAAGTGTAGTTAGCACCATAAATTAACAAAAACTTCAATTAGACCCTTCATCTCTTCACTTGTATGCAATTAAGCCTATAACTTCTTAAATATGTGCAGTCAGTTTAATTTGCAGGTAAACACAAATGTAATTGCATGTAAAATTACTTTTTTTTTTAAAAAAAATTACAAAACAAAAAAAAATAATTGGCGGCCTTTTTTCTTACAAAACATGCATGTTAACAGCAGGCAGAGCAAAGAGAGAAAAGATGCAAAGGAAAGAGAAAGTTTATTTTGAGTAGTTGCTTCATTGTTACAGAAAACAGAGAACACAAAGTTTATATAAAACTAATAGAAGGTTCTAGTAACTGCTCTCAATAGATTGACTGACTAGGATAGGTTGGAATTTTTTTCTCTATTTCTGTTATCCCCATAAGCTGGAGCATAGATATCATCTAGCCCCAGCTTAGAATGAAATAACTGAAATGCAGATATTTGCAGTGGCTTCGTGAAGCCATCGACAAGTTGATTTGCAGTGGGAACATACATGAGTTTGAGTAAACATTTTTGGACATTTTCTCTAACAAGATGAGGGTCTTCTCGTGGAAACCATGATTCTCAGATAGAGCAATTGCTGATTTATTGTAACAAAACAAAGTGGTCAACTTAGAAGAGGTAACCTGCAAATCAGACAGTAGATATTGCAGCCACTGTAATTCACAAACAGCAATAGCAAGAACCCTATATTCTGCTTCTGAACTTGACCTTTCAACTTTGGGTTGCTTCTTGGATCTCCAAGAAATAAGAGAATTTTCCAAAAAAAAAAAACAAACAAAAGCCAAACACTGACTTTCTAGTATCTAGACAAGTTGCCCAGCCTGCATCAACAAAGGCTTGAACATGGAGAGCACTATGTGAGCTGCAACAAGGTGTTGCTCAGTAGGTTTATTAATAAACTGGCTCAACTGCTAGATGGCAAAAACAATGCCTGGCCTGGTAGCGGTGAGGTAAAGCAATCTCCCGACCAATCTTCTGTAGGAGCTGACATCTGATAAAGGATCACTGTCATCATGCGTTAACTCCAAACCAGGAACCATAGGACTAGGAACAGTCTTACAATCTAAGAAACCAAGTTTCATCTAGGAGTTGAGGACCAAAATAGTGAAATTCTAATAGTCGATGGACCATTTTAGATAAACGTTGCATAGTTAAAAGATTAAATTGAACAACTTTTAAAGTCAATGACCAAAGTAGTGAAATTTTAATAGTCGAAAGACCAAATTGAGTATTAACTCCTAAAACAAATTACGGAGTAACAAATTTTCTTTATTTTATTTATTTTATTTTAATGAGGATTTCAAATATCCTTTTCCGTAGTGATTTCACCAATGGTGAACTGACTATGGGTTGGACAGATCGATTGTCCATTTGTCCCTAAAACTGTATTCAAAGTTTGTATCATCAATATCAAGACCTTCTTTGGATTCAAGTAAGATGTTTTCATTTTTCATTACACAATTTTGTCTTTATATTACTCTTTTCTTGTTATTTTATTTCATGAAAGCTGGAGTAAAATTAAATGAGAAAAAATAAATATTATTAATTGATACGGAGTATATACTAAAAATAGAATTAGAATTTGACCCCTTGACGCCATCTCCGGTCTCGCAGTCTTCGTCTCAGTCCCAGTCAGCAGCTTCGCCGGGTGCCGACCGTCGTCCATTACTCCTCTCCTCAGGTTCGAACCTCAAATTAACAGCTCCTTAACCCTAATTTTATAAATACCTAAATATTGTATAAAGTTTTCTTAATTGCGTAATTGTGATTATAAATTGTGAATTGGTGAATTGGGTAATTGAGAATTGTTAATGGTTTATTGTGAATCGGAATTGTGAACTCTGGTGAATTGTGGTTGTGAATTGGTGAATTATATATTTGGTGCTATAATTGCTAAGCTACTTACATAATGGGAACAGAATTACCAAACCTGAATTGTTATGAGATTATGATTGCTTGAGCTAGATAACCAAGTGTGGTTGTATTTGAACTGTTTTGTTAGTGTTTGATATTTTGTCATGGACTTTATCTTGCTGTATTTTTTATATTTTCGAATTTGTTCTTGATTTCTTTTTGCTAGATTACACTGATTTTTTCTGAATTGCGTTGATTTTTTTTTTTAAATAAAATAAAATTCTGACCATTCAAGATCTCTAGTGGATGGTAAAGTTTTTGCTCTTTGTACCCATTACAGCTTCAAACTCTAGAAATCAAGGGGTTGCAATTTGCACATTTTGCATTTTTTTTTGGGGGGTAAATTTAGTTCAATTTCCAGACTCCAGTATTCTATTTTAGTTCTTTATTTCGAGAAAGTTGAAAAATCTGTTCTTTATGCTTTCTGTACCATAGTTAGGTTCATTTTTCAGCCGATAATGCTCAATTTCTTAAGCTGTTCTTTAAGGAAAATCTTAATCTGTTTTTAGTGAAAAATCTGTTCTTTAAGCTTTCTTCTGATGATAGTACCCAATTTCTTTTCTTCTCCTACTAAAACTAAGGAAAATTATCGTTGAGCTCAATTATTTCACTTATTCATGTTAATAGATGCAGTCCTATCATCTCTGATTCTGCAATTAATTGATCAATGTAAGTTGTTGGTTTAATTGATTAATGTTGTTTCCAATTTAATACTTCACAAATTATTATTGGTTTTTATTTGAACCATGTGTATTAGAATGGTTTTGATTTTTAAGTATGCTATTTACTTTTCGACACCACTGAACAAAAGTCCTATGCTTGCTTTTATCTTTCAAATGAGTAATAACTAATAATGCATAGTAGGCGTTGGATGGAAGATTGCCAAATTCTTCCTTCTCTTTTAAAAAATTGTATGTTTCATTGATAAGTATATGATGATGCTAAATTTAAAACTAAACTTACAGGTTTCAGTGAAAAGTGAATAAAAATTGGGCATTTTCACATGGGGGAGGGTGATGCTAAAGGGGCTGACAAGAGAATAGTTTTTGTGACCGTTGGAACTACTTGTTTCGATGCTCTAGTTAAAACTGTGGACACTGCTGAAGTTAGGAAAGAGTTGTTCAAGAAAGGCTATACTGATATTATTGTTCAAATGGGTCGTGGAACCTATGTTCCCACAAAGGTAAATCTGAAATTTGGTTTTGTTATTATCTTTTCATTGTTTTTAGTTTCTAAACAATATGTTAACAGCCAAAATCATGTTTCTCTGTGAAAGTTGAATGCTACAAACTTTTGTGTCTTGGGCTTAAGGAAGACCAAAAAAGTATAAGGATGGTTTCAAACTCTCATAAGTTAGAGGCGCTAAAAATGTTTTGAGTTAGATGTAAAAATCAGCTCTTGGAAATTAACACTTGGGTGGGTGGTAAAGAACTAAGAAGCTTAAGCTGGCTAGTTTGTAAGGGGTGGTGCTATCTTAATCTGCAAATTGAGATATCTTTTTTGAAATAGCTATTTTTGCACCTTGTTTTGGCAATTTTCTCTCTGACACTAATCACACTATCGCTAATTTAACTAAAAATCCGATTAGCAAACCATAATATTCTCACGATTATTAAACAAAGTTGTATCTATTCCACATATAGCAGAAACTACCGATTAGTTTATTTACTCTTAGTAGACATACTTCTACATTTGATCAATTCACATTAGTAAATCCATCTGCTGAGTTTATGCTGATTGATGGCCTAATTTACTCCAATTGTCAGGGATGGTTGAGATCATTCATTTGTTGCTGATGTTTGAAAATACATTATGATGCAACCATTTTATGCTAATTTTATATGTTGAAAGGTTGTCCCTACCCTCTCCCTAAAAAGAGGGCGCCGAAACTAACCATAAATCTTGTGACCTTAGTCTAAGATGATGTTTTATTGATTGAACCAGTACAGGTAGTCTATGTAAGTCAGGATGTGTGTCTAGTACAAGATGGTTTATTTTATATATTGGAATTACATCAACAATTCTGTTATCATGTGCTTTCCAATTGTATCAATGTATGATTGATGACTGCAATTCACACCATCTGAACCCAATGGGGTAGCTCAAGTGGCAAGTGAGCTCTCCTTATGGGGAAGAATTTCGGGAGAACCCGGGTCCGACTCCCACAAGTGACGATTCCCCCTAGGCCAGCTGCCGTGCCTCCCAGAGCGAACGCGGCTAGACCCGGAACGTTAAACGGACGGGGAAAGACCTGGTGGATTTACCAAAAAAAAAATAAAAATCACACCATCTGAAAATAGCTGTATGATTGCTATTGAACCCCTCACTTCAAGACAACATAGTATTCATTGTTAGAAACACATGTTATTGCATAATCTAGGCTCAGGTAGTAACATTTATCATTCCTCTGAGAATTTATAGCATGTCTTTAAATGCTTGCTTAGATATCCCTTTAAATTTTCAGTCTGCTTTAGATAATGGATCCCCGGCACTGGACTATTTCACTTTCTCATCGAGCATAGCCGAATATCTGAAATCAGCATCTCTTGTTATTAGCCATGCAGGTTAGTCATGATTCAATACATGTCTATTTTCATTTATCTAATTGATGATTTTGAGAACTCGTGTAGTTTCATAAGAATTTATCTTTAAATGTAAAGAAAATACACAATCGAACTTCATTGTGCTGCAGGTTCAGGAAGCATATTTGAGACATTGCGATTAGGCAAACCATTGATCGTCGTAGTCAATGAAGATTTAATGGACAATCATCAAAGCGAGCTAGCAGAAGAACTTGCGGATAGAAAGCATTTGTTTTGTGCACGTCCCCAGACGCTATATGAAACCATCGCGAGCATGGACTTGCAGTGTGTTGTTCCATATCAACCCGGTGACACTAAGCCAGTAGCTAAACTCATTAATAGGCATCTTGGTTTTCCTGAGGAATGATCTGATGATGGTTCAAAGGATCCGTGATACGGTCTCACACAAATTTAATTTTTGCCGTGTAAGAAATATGTTTTAAAAACTACCTTGGTTGGGAAAAAAAAAAAAAACTCATTTAAAAACTACATTCTAGGATTCAAAGGTTTGATGTGGTTGTTTAACTAATGTGTGGTAATTATTAGGCTAAGAAAAGTCTTTATCCCTTTTGTCATCTTCTTTTGGATAAGATCATGAATTAATCAATGTTTTGCGACTATAATGGACTTGCGGTCCAATTAATTTCAGGGAAATTAAGTCAATACTATGTTAATTTGAATTGTTATGCCGTGGACCCAGGTGCACCTTGCAAGGTGCACCTGGGTCCTTAAACGACGCCGTTTGTTGCTGGGGATAACGGTGCTGTTAGTGGCACCGTTATCCCTAGCCAATCATATTTTTTTTTTTTAAATATATAAACCATCTTCTCGCGCAAGTTACAGCGCTTCTTCACCATTATCACTCTGCAAGAGCATTTCGCCGATTCACTCTCCCTTCCTCCGCCATTTTCCGGACATAATCGCATCGCATCGCCGATTCACTATAGCACTCATTCACCGGAAGTTTTTGCAACAACACTAAGCAGCAGTCTTCATACTATCAGCAGTCTTCAGCAATCTTCACACTAAGCAACAGGTATTTCTTCACATTTTTTATATTATGGGATTTTAGTTCAAAAATTTTACGTTTTATTCAATATTTTGTGATTCTAAGTAGTTTAATGAGTTTCTGTGGAGTAGATTTCTATTGTATGTAATATACAATGTTAATAGTTTAATCTTTGTGAATGTGAGATTATAATTTTGTGACCTAGAGTTTAATCTCTGTGAGTGTGAGGTTTTCAAACTGTGCATATGGAGAATATGAAGCGTGAAAATAGAGTTTTGAATGTGTGAATGCATAACAGTGTTGATATAAGTACTAAACATATTGCCCCTTAAATGTGTGAATCTAGAGTTTTCAATATGTGAATACACAGTATATGGTATGTGAATCTAGTGGTATGAATGTGTGAATGTAGAAGATACAATAATCCTATTACTGAACAATTATCACTAAAATGTATGAATGTGTTGTTTTCTAACTGTGAATATAGAGTATATTAACTATGAATATAGAGTTTTGAATGTGTGAATGCATAACAGTGTTGATATAATTAATAAACATATAACACTGTGGTGTTTCTAGATTGTGAATATGTAGTATAGCTTATGTGAATATATAGTTTTCAATGTGTGAATCTATAGCTCTGTGGTGTTCTGTTTTTATTTCTAAACTATTCAGTGGTACAATTGGCAGCAATGGAGAAAACAAATCCTAGCCGTGTGAACAAAGAGGCAAGGAAGACAAGAGCTATACTTTCCTCTCAAGCTGCAGAGGCAGAAAGTTCAGACTCGTCTATCCAAGCCGAAGTAAGAACAAAACAGCGTAATGATAGGCCATCTGCCGCTGAAAAACAAACAGGAAAGAGGAAATCAGTGGAACAAGGGGAAGGTAGTCGGGCTGAAAGAGCAGCAAAGAGAAAAACTACAGGAAAAAATCCATGCACAGATGAGGGTGAAACAGTAGAGAAACAACAAAAAATGTGGAATATAAGAATGAGCCCGAAGATTGTGGCTGAGTTTGTTCAACAGCTGACTAATGAACAGAAAAGGGCTGTGGAGGAGATCGGTTTTGGAGGGATATTACACCTCCAACTAACAAAGAGTGAAGGCCCTCTAATGAAGTACTTGATTAGGCAGTTTGATGTTTATCGCTCTGCAATCCGACTCGAAGGGGGTGAATTGCTGCTTATAGAAGAGGATGATGTTCAAAGAACATTGGGGATTCCACAAGGGAGCAACGTGGTTGAGGAGGCCACAAGATTTGAGCATATGGCAAAAGATGGTGATAGTGCAGCGTATGCCAACCTTGTGGCCTCATGGAGGGAGCGATGGGGAATTGATGGTAAATCCCCAATCACAACATCAATGCCAGTGCAAATTCTGAAAAGAGGAGACCATGGAGATATGTTTAAACGCGACTTTGTCCTGTTTATAGTATCGGCAATGCTGTGTGGCCACCAAGATAGGTGTTGCAACTTTAGGATTTTAAAATCCTTGATAGACCTTGACCAAATCAAGACCTACAATTGGTGTGCCTATACACACAAGTCTATGGTCGACTCCATTCAATCTTTTCAGAAAAATGACAAGCAATTCTTCACTGGACCCGTTGCATTCATCCTAGTAAGTTCACTTTATTTTGAATTTTCATTATTGAAGGTGTGAATATATGGACATGAATGTGTGAATCTAGAACAGATACTACTGTAATTGTTGAAATATGTGAACAAGTATCACTGAAATGTGTGAATATGAACCTTTCAAACTGTGAATATAATGTATTGAAGGTGTGAATATATGGGCATGAATGTGTGAATCTATAACAGATAGTAATAGTGTATTGAATATGTGAATATACTGTACTGAGTCTGTGAATATATGGACATGAATGTGTGAATATAGAACAGATACTACTGTAATTGTTGAAATATGTGAACAAGTATCACTGAAATGTGTGAATATGAACCTTTCAAACTGTGAATATAATGTATTGAAGGTGTGAATATATGGGCATGAATGTGTGAATCTATAACAGATGGTAATATAATTACTGATATCTATGAATATATACTTGTCAGATTGTGAATATAATGTATTGAAGGTGTGAATATATGGGCATGAATGTGTGAATCTATAACAGATAGTAATAGTGTATTGAATATGTGAATATACTGTACTGAGTCTGTGAATATATGGACATGAATGTGTGAATATGAACTTTTCAAACTGTGAATAACCTTCAATTCTAACTCTCTGTCTTGTGCAGCTTGTGTACTTTGACCGAGTACAGTTTAAGGGGATGAGAGTGGATAGAACATACCCAACCATTATTGGGTGGAGTGCTGAACTTGCTAGAAAAAGGGTTAAAGAAGAGAACAAAGCAGGGTCATTTGGAAGGGGGACAGTGCTCCCTAGAATATCAAAACCTACTGATATTGCTGCTGCCACCTCCAGGCAGAATGATCAACCTCCTGTTGCTGCATTGAATATCCCATCATCAAGCGTAGATAAGGTGGCAGGGATCCTACAAAAGTTGGCTTCGACAGTAGGAGAGTTTGGTGAGGCTATGGCTGAAATTGGAAAGCAAGGAGCACCCGTAAATGTGATGAGGAAGACATTTTCGGGCTTATCTAACATGCTAAATGTTGCCAGCACCATAGAAGCCACTGCAACCCCAACATCATCCCAGCTGGACGACATCTTCTTTGGTAGTGAAAGCTTCACTACGGCTGTGGATGCCCTTGTCGAGGCCTTTGAAAAGACAAGGAAACAAATGGATCCTAATGCCCCTTCTTTTGACTTGGGGCTATCTCAAGCAACACAGCCATCGGACCAATTAGATGCTCCGACCTTTGATTTGGGGCTGAGTCCATCACCACCACCAGCACAGCAACAGGAGGGGGATTTAGGGGTGACTCCACCACCACAACCAGCACAGCAGCAAGGGAGTGATTTGGGGCTGACTCCACCACCACCACCAACACAGCAGCAACATAAGGACAAGGAGCAGCAACAAGAAAAGGAGAAAGAGAAGGAGAAAGAGCAAGAGATAGAGGATGCTGCGGGGGAACCGGGGATTGATGCCCTGGTGGATAGAATTGCAGGGGAAGCCACTAAAGATGCAACTTTTTCAACCCCTGGTGTGACTAGAGTTCCTTTTCAAAGGGCTGATTCCCCTGTTGATGAATTTGATAGGTAATGGAATACTTTTACTTAGCAGAATCTAGAACTTATACTACAAAGAATGATCTTAGTACTATGTTTTTGTCAATCTATAGAACGCCCTAAAATGTTATGAATGTGGATTATAAAAAATGTGAATGTTTAGTATGCAATATATGAATATAAAATTATAAAGCTGTGAATCTGTGACATAGGTGACCTACTTATAGTGAATCTGAAGTCCTAAGATGTGTGAATATGGTGTTTAAGAACTGTGAATATGGAATATATAAACTGTGAATATACAACATTAAAGCTGTGAATCTGTAAAACAAAGGGAATCAGTTAACAAATTGTGAATATAGACCTCACAGACTGTGAACATATAGATAACAAGGTGTGAATATAAGGCTCTATATTTGGTAAACATAAGCTTCTGTTTTTTGTTGACTAAATACTTCTATTATGTGAACACAGTGCATTAGCAGAGAGTGAATCTGATGTCGAGGATGTCATTACTAGAAAGAGGCCTCAACGAAAGTTCAAGAACATCCCCCTAAACCTACGGTCTCCATTTTGGAATGAACATGGGATGAAAATCAGAAATGCCACTGTCCCAGATAAACTCCTCTCGAACTATGCATTTGTAGAAGGTTCTGAGGAACATCCTAAAGAGTATGTTCCATCTAAATATTTATTAATTACTTACATTACTGTGATTGGGTAAATTTTCTATTTTTTTTTAATTTTAATTCATTTTTTTGTGCCTTTTGTAGTGAATTACTTTTCAGCTTTGGTGACATTGAGATCACTAGGGACCACTTCATCTCGCTCAGTGTTGGCCAAGTTGAAAATATCTTCTTAGATGTATGGGCATTGAGGCTCTCAATGCTTGACAAAGAGCGTGCACTCGGGCAACCGAAGAGGGTATTTTTCAACACAATTGCCTATGTAAGTCCATATATTCATGTCCATATATTCACAGCTTCAATACTGTATATTCACAATCTGACAAGTATATATTCATATATTTGACTGATTACAGTAGTATCTGTTATAGATTCACACATCCATGTCTATATATTCACAACTTCAATACATTATATTCACAGTTTGAAAAGTTCATATTCACACATTTCAGTGATACTTGTTCACATATTTCAATGATTACAGTAGTATCTGTTATAGATTCACACATCCATGTCCATATATTCACACCTTCAATACATATATTCACAATTGACAGAATATTCATAGATATCAGTAATTAAATTAGTATCTGTTATAGATTCACATCCATGTCTATATATTCACAACTTATACATTATATTCACAGTTTGAGAACTTTGTTTTTTTTTTTTTTTTATCTTAGTTACAACTAGATCCCACCCACGAATGGATGAAATGTCTCCCGATGGAAAAAAAGAAACAAAACTTCTATGAGCGGATGACATATGAAATTGAGCGTCTACAAAATTTGGACATAAATGATGCGGACCTGGTGAGTTTATCAACAACACTCAGTTTTATCTGGTCACATATAAGACATTAATGACACTGTTTTTATTTTCCTTTTTTGAACTTAGATATTCTTTCCAGTGCTTCGTCACGGGCACTATTTTCTCATTTGCATCAATGTTAAAGCCTCAAAACTTGAAATAATTGACAACAAGTCCTTAGTCCGTGGTGTTACCATGAAGGACAAGTATGGAGATTGCCCAACCCTCTTGGTAAGTTGATCACCAACTTGAGCTCCTTTTCAGTTGCTACATGTATGTGAATGTGTACTTTTCAAACCGTGAATATATAGTATATAAAGTGTGAATATAGAGTTATCAAAGTGTGAATGTATAGCAGATGTAATATAATCACTGAAAATCTAACACTGAAATGTGTGAATCTGGTATTTTCAATCTGTGAATATAGAATACATAATCTGTGAATATACTGTTATGAATGTGTGAATGTGTAACAGTGGTAGACTTAAATATTTATGTCCAGGTTACAGCTTTAAAAGAATACCTAGCACTGGGGTCATCTTCCCTATTCTGGAAGGTGGATGAGCTAACCATAGAGGTTGTGGACATGAGTTGGAAAGAATCGAAAAATTACATTGATTGCGGACTATTTGTAATGAGGCATATGGAAACATATAAAGGGACATTGAATAAATGGAACCCGGGATTCAAAAAGCAAGCAAACTTAAATGTAAGTACACAAATACTAGCTTTGAATAATTTCTTATCTTTTTTTTTTTTTTTTAGCATTGCAATAAAGTATTTATTTGATCTTGTATATTTGTAGGAAAACTTCTTAATTGGATTGAGGGCCAGGTACGCCGCAACAATCATAAGGTGGCGTGCCAACATATTGAAAAACATTGTGATCAAGAAAACCAAACTCTTGTACAACAAGAAATGAACAGCTTGTACTCAAATGTGAATATACAATAGTTCCTTGAATTCCTGTAGAACTATGTTGTAATCACACACCAATAGCTTTATATTCACACACCCATAGCTTTATATTCATAATTTCAAAACACCACATTCACACTTCTCTAACTATAGAATTGACCATTGACCATAATAATCTTAACTCTGTTAACCAAATTCACAACTTAATAAATCCAAAATCACAATTTCAATAATTATATTACTATCTGTTCTACATTCACACGTTCATGTCTTTATATTCACAGCCTCAATACTCTATATTCACAGTCTGAAAAGTGCTCATATTCACACTTCCGTTTCCATATATTCACATATTCTATACACTATATTCACACATTGAAAACTACACATTCACACATTTCAGTGATTATATTACTATCTGTTCTACATTTCAGTTTTAAAACTAAACATTCACAACTTAATAACTCTAAATTCACAATTTCAACACTCCACAAGCATCACTAAAATGTGCTAATTAATAACTCCAAAGAAATTTTATAACTAAATGTTCACAAATACAAAAAATATATTGTCATCTCTTATTAACATGAACTAATTCAGAACTCCCATAACTTGGATGTACAAGATATCCATCCCCAGCAATCTCAGATAAACTTCCCGACAAAATAGATTGAACAACACCCTTTGTAATTGAAGCAACCTTGTTTGCAGAACTCTTTCGCCCCCTAGCTACAGCAGACTTCTTTTCAATAATACTACTTCGCCTCTTATTACGCTCACCTTTCAATCTCCGGCTTGATGGATCTTGTACAATACCACTTGAAGATGGGACATCAGACTCTTCAATATGAACATAACCAACCTCGCTTTCAACACTTTTCTTTGCACTTTGAAAAGCTTCTTCACAACGCTGTCTAGCTGCACTGTTGTCTTGACAAGAAACAATTAGTCTTTGAAACTTCCTAGTCATCTCAACAACCCAAATTGAAGGAGCAACACCAACATTAGAAGACAAAGAACCCATATCAACAGCCTTGCCTTCAGCAACTTTCTTTGTCCACCTTTTCAAAATGTATTTATCGGGAATAGAACAAATGCAGTGTGCATTCATAATGCGTAAACAATGGCAGCACAAAATTCCTAATTCAGAAAACAACTTACAACTGCAAGAAATATCCAAATTGGTAGGCTTAAAACTAACTTCATGCCTTATAATATCTTTATCAGGACGCCAAACATGATACTTCAAATGACAGCCATCGTCGAAAACACTATCTTGATGACAAGCAGCACCTTTCAAGAATTGTTCCTCAAACATATAATATATTTCAATGGTATATACCTCTCTAGCATGTGAAAGAAGTTTCACATCATCCATCATCATATTGGGCATGCCTTGAGCACACCGAAAATCCTCACCATTTTCCTTACTTCTCCATTCAGAAACAACGCTCACAAACGATGAGTAGAAATCACAAAGCCCGGCTGTCTTTGTTAGCTTCCTAGAAATTGAATGGTTTGTGGTCTCACTCCTTTGTGAGGATAAAATGCCACCAGAAAAGTAATCCTTGTTAAATGCCGGGCACCATTTTTCCCTACAATCGTACAATTTTTCTAACCACGGATTCTTATGACACTTATAGTCAATCACCATCCTGAAAATCATAAGATCACAAAAGGAAAAAATATACACAATTTTAGAAACTATATTCACAATCTGATAACTCTATATTCACAGATGCACTCCTCTACATTCACAGTTTTTAAGATCTCTGAACTCAAGTCTGATGAACATTCACACATTCATAACTCTACATTCACAAACCCTATACTGTATATTACTATATGTTCTACACTCACACATTTAGTACTCTAGATTCACAGCTTCTATACTGTATATTCACAAATCAATAAGTCATTATTTTACAAAAATAGTATTGAAAATTCAAACTCAAAGTGAATGAGTAAAGTACAATAACATACCTTGACCAATACAACTCAAACTCAGCTTCGGTGTTTGTGTACTTCAACAAACAATTAAATAGATCCATGAAATTCTTATTGTTCCTAAGTGTCTTGATGTGCTTCTTCGAGTTCTCACCGATATGCCATATGCAAAGACGATGCCGTGATGTTGTAAACACTTGAGAGATGGCAGCAGCCATGGCTGCGCATTGATCAGTCATAATGGTTTGTGGACATTTGCCACCCATAGATCTAAGAAATGCTCTAAACAACCATACAAATGACTCTATCCTTTCGTTCATCAAAAAACCACACCCAAACATAATATTCATACAATGGTGGTTCATCCCTACAAATGGACCACATATCATGTCGTACTTGTTAGTGCGATATGTTGTATCATGCACTAACAAGTCTCCAAACAACACATAGTCTCGTCTCATTTGTCCGTCCCTCCAAAAAAAGCTAGTTAATCTTGCATCATCGTCAACTTCAAAGTCAAAAAAGAAGTCAGGCTCATTACACTGCCTCCTCCTGAATATTTCAATCAACGAATTCGAATCAATTCCATCCAAGCTCTTCAAAGAATCAGATGCCAATGAATTGTAAGCATCTCGATTGGTAAACCCAACGAGTGGAGACCCTCCTGACTGATGTTTCAAAAACCTTATCCCATCCGCCAATGCAACCCCACTCTTCTTTAAGTCTCTTAAGTATGAAAGTTGATTATTTCCCACTCTTCTGTGCGAACGAAGTAGGTGACTCTTGTCTTTAGTGCTTAGCTTGTGGTTATGAGCTTTCTCGTGTTTTGTTACTATCCACACCCCATTACCATCTACATCGAACTGAATATATGCGCCACACCCCGTCCTTAAATCAATCTTTGAATACGCCTTAACACCACTGTTTTTCTTGGACTTACTACCAGCCTTAGAGCACAAAAATGTCTTCATCTTAACATTTTTAGTAGACCCTTGGTAGCGTTGCTTACCCTTCCTCACACTAAAACCAACTCTAAATGCATAATCGTTATACAACTCATACGCTTCATCACCATTACTTACTACAATACCCACCAAATCTTGATCAACTGCAAATATGAAATATAACCTCAAGTATGGAAAAGCATACCAAAGAAAACAAATAAAAAGCAATCTAATGGAAATATATTCTCTACGTAGAGGGGGGGCGGGGAATGCCAAATAAACACTGTTATGCATTCACACATTCAAAACTATATATTCACAAGTCCTATACTCTATATTCACACATCAAACACTATTACACACAACTACACATAAATCGTAAATCAATATGAATCACTAATTTTACTCTAAAAAACAATTAAAAAAAACCTGGAATTGAAGTAGAATCCTCAACATTTATACAGCCTTGATCATTGCTTGTTGAGACAACAACTAAATCTGCATTCACTACAAATATAAAAAAATAAAACAGAGTATCAGGAAACAGTGTGAATCTATAGTTCTAAATGTGTGAATCTACAACTATGTATCTGTGAATATATAGTTGTATAAGTGTGAATCGAAAACTCAAATCCTAAATTCGAAAAAAAACAAACATAAATCTATACAATTCATCAAACATGAATCCAAACTTAAAACCTGCAATCGAAGATGAGCCATCAACGTGTAAACTTAGTTGATCTACTGCCTCTGCCATCACTGCAAATATAAAAAATAAAACAGAGTATCAGGAAACAGTGTGAATGTAGTGTTCATAATGTGTGAATCTATCACTATGTAACTGTGAATGTAGAGTTGTATAAGTGTGAATCTAAAACTTAAATACATGGTTACACAATCAATCTAACCACAAATCCTAAATTCGAAAAAAACAAACATAAATCTATACAATTCATCAAACATGAATCCAAACTTAAAACCTGCAATCGAAGATGAGCCATCAACGTGTAAACTTTGTTGATCTACTACCTCTGCCATCATTGAAGAAGAATTGCAAAGAAGAATTACGATGGTGAATCGAAAGAATTTCGCGATGTTGAATCGATGATGAATCCAACGAGAATTGCGATGATGGTGAATGACTGGAGAACTGCGATGATGAATCAAACAAGGCGATGAATTTTTTTGCGAGAATTGCGGCGATGATGAATTGTTTTGCGATGATGGTGAATGACTGGAGTGCGATGGTGAATGACTGGAGAACTGCGATGGTGAATCAAACAAGGCGATGAATTGTTTTGCGAGAATTGCGGCGATGATGAATTGTTTTGCGATGATGGTGAATGACTGGAGTGCGATGATGAACCGGACAACCGCCTGCCTACTGCTCCCAACCTCCGTTAACGGCGTTAATTAACAAAATTTAAAAAAAAAAAAAAAAGCATAAAACGACGTCGTTTTTGACCTAGGTGCACCTTGCAATGTGCACCTGGGTCCACGACATAATTTGCGATGTTAATTACTCCATGTGAAAGGGAGATTGCAAAAGTCTTAGATTCCACACCACGATAAATAGGTTATTTGAACTTTGGTGTTTGTGTTATATATGCTGCCTTTTGGAGTTTGGACATATATACTGATGATAAAATGTAATATTCATATTTTAATAATTATTTATTGACCGTAGTCTAATTAAAGTGACGTGACGTTGTAGATGCAATCAAATAGTTAATTACTTAATTAATAATTACTCTATTGATGTATAAACGAATATCATCATTTATTCTCTCATTGTCAAAAGTTTTAATTACTTATTTAATAATTACTCTATTGATGTATAAACGAATATCATCATTTATTCCCTCATTGTCAAAAGTCTTTTCAAATGTCATTTTTTTCAACTCTATGTATACTTTGAAAATCAATTTATTTTTTTAAAGGAAAATCAATTTATTATTCACACATTATTTATTCTGAATGTATAATATATCAAATTTATCCTTTCGACTAAGAAAGTTCAAAAATTATTTTGACCCAACACGAACGAAGTACCTCAAAATGGCCACTTAAACATCAGTTTATGCTATTTTTTCAACATGGGTATAAAATATTATATTTTCACCTTATCCATTACATATCATGTATGTATTCCTCATTAATAATAATAATAATAATAATAATAATAATAATAATAATAATAATAATAATAATAATAAAGTACTCAAAAGGAGCAAAAATAATATGACATGGATCCACACAAAACTTTTGATTACAAAATCAGTTCAAGAACTCTTCCTCCTTTTGCCATTATAGAGATAAAATATATGGACCCATATTTTCTAACTTACAAGCTATACTGATTTTTATTTGCCTTTGGGTAGTAATTAATGGCAAAAAAAAGGAAAAAATAAATTACTATATCTATATCTATGTTTCACTCTTTATCTATCACCTTTGAAGGTATATACAAAACTTCATAGATAACCACACTCTAAATAAGACCAAAAGAATCAAAGAACATGATAGGTATCCTCATGCTAGTTGCTTTATAAATTATAATGGCATTTTTGCTGTTGCAAAGTCTCCAGCCACTGAAAACACCAAAACAAGAAGCTAATCAGAGAAAACCACAAAGATATCCAACTTAGGGTAACTTCTACAATGTCATATGATATACAATGCTGTAAAAATCACTCTAGACAGCCGACTAGGCGCTAGGCGCCTTTTAGTTGGTCAGTCGACTAGGCGCCCAACTCAGCGCCAAACCTCCCGGCTTGAATGGCTGTGGGGATGACGATGACGTGGAGTGCAGACGTGTAGTTGTGGCAACAAGACGACTAGAAGCTTTGGACAACGGGCAATGGCAACTCGACGACGCTCAGGCCTGAGGCCTTGCTGGACGCTAGACTAGCGCTTAGCGCTTTCTGCAACCTTGATGATATAATGCCCTAGCTTAAGATGGGATCGGGGGAACTATGACACTATGACATAACACTATACAGCCTTATAAAATTTTCACGACGTCATGTCTTAGGACCGAATTTGTGTAGCACATGAGAATGAATGCACTATAGTATGATATTCATGGAAGATTGCAAACAAGAACTGACCTGTAGAAGAGGATGGGACAATGACAACAGCCATATCTGCATTGTTTGGAGGAAGAGCCAACCGAAGGGGATAAAGCTTCCCATTCAACACGCTTCGAGTACAAACGATAATGCCCTCGAGCCCCGTCTCTTCCTCTAACATCTTCTTCAACTCCCCCACTCCGTTCCCCTTAAATGGCATGCAACGCTCCTCCACTCCATCGAGCTCCCCGTAGTCATCAGAAATCCGATAAAAAATCAGCCTCCCATCCCCAACCATTCTAGCTACATTATCCAAAGAATCCCCAGACTGCAAATTTTAAAACAAGAAACAGCAAAAATCAATGCCAATATTCCAACAATCCCAGCAAAAAACCTCTCCAGTATGGGCATTTTTAGGTTGAGGTTTTTATATCATAATTATTCTTTGATTATCATTGCTGTGATTGTAGTTGTGAATTAAAATTCAGAACATAGCATGACCAGTTGTTTAGCTAAGTGATGAAAAGGTAGTAAAAGTATGAAACTAAAAGGAATAGGATGCAAAATGGGAATGTTTCCTTATACCATATACTCGTCACATTTGCGTGAGGCAAGTGCTGGACTTGGCCCTTTAGGCCTCCGCCTAACAATTGCCCCAACATCGTTCAACTATGCACTACGCCAAAAGTAGCAAAGACGCAACTTTATTTCCTTATACATCCATATTTTCAAGAACCAAGATGTTGGACTTGACCTTTTAGACCTCTGCCCAACAATCTCTTAGCCACCTGGTGCTAGACTTGACCCCACCGACCTCTACCCAACAATAACCCGTAACGAATGTATAACTTTATTTTATTATAAAGTCACATCTTCGAGAGAGCCCAATTAAACTTGGCCCGATAAAACTTGGCCCTTTATCGCACCCACTCAATAGGAAAGAACATAAATTTAAATGTAGTGTACCTCTTGACCGGAAAAGCTCTGAGATTTAGATGAAGCTGTTGACGGCGAATTCGATTCCGAAGCAAATGAATCGGAGTGAATGACCAGAGGCGGCGGGGCTTTAGGAAGAGGAGATTGAACAAGAATATCGACAACATGAACATCCCACAGAATCCATTCCTGCGTCGCCGTCCGATGAGGTATATCGTGTGTAACAGAGTTCCTCCACGGCGGCAATCCTCCGTTCGCCCTCAAGAACTGCCCATACCTAATTACAACGTAACTCCAAAATTACTAAAACATCCCTCCAATAATTGGATTCAATTACTAAAATATTTTAATTGTCACAAGAGAAAAAAGAGAGTTTTGCAAAGGTATAAGAAGTTGTCATGCTGTGAGAAATGATGTACCTTGTCCTGAGTTTCACCTGATTTCCTTCCCTAACCGGCTCCCACTCGACGGAGGAGTCGAGGCGGCGCGGCAAAGTCTGAAGCACTTTCCGGCCGGTCATGCCGAGCAGAAACGGCTGATTCGAAGCCGTCAAGTACTTGCCGTAACAGCTCTTAAGGCGGACGACGTTGTCGGTATTCTCCGGGAACTCCACCGTCCACCGCGCGCTCCTGGCGGCGCCGTTACGGTCTTGCGTCACCGACTCTTCGTCTTCCTCGGCGGTCAAGTACTTGTCGTGGTGGCTCCTTAGCCGCACCGTCTTAGCTCGGTGGAACATCTCCATGGCTGGGAGATTGATCGAAGGGGTAGTCTGTAGATTTTAAGGTATTAAAAGCACAAAACAAATGTTAGCAGATTTTGAGGTTTTGAAGAAAAAATGGATTAGATGAGAGAGACTATGATGTTTTTCTATTTCTAGATAACATGAAAGAGAGAGATGCGAAATGTATAAATAGAAGTTAGTTGGACCAAATTCTGAACAAATTTTCTAATTCAGTATATTCGGCACGGTTCTGGTGGCTCTATATAGCTGTTCAGCATATACACAATGTATCACGTGTCATTCTTATCAGTTTTTTTTTTTTTTTTTTTTAAATACAACTGACTCTGTTATAATGTAGTATCTGTTCATATTTTTTTAAAGAGTCATTCTTATCCCTTTCTAGTTTAAATCCATCAGCTATAAATAATCTAGACGAGTTTACCTCCTTATGATTTTTTGTGAGTTAAAATCACAAGCTCAGTTTCATCCTGAGTACGATGCGGTTAATTTCACTTTTAACCTCTAATCAATTTTCTTTAATTATAAAAAAAAAAGGTTATTAGTGAAAGAATAAAATTAGAATTAACTTAATTTACATATTAACGTGTACAACGTGTTTAAACATACGTGTTATCTCATTCATTTCCCATGAATATTTGATGATCCATTTGTTTTATATAATTGTAATATGTTAAACTAGTGCAAGAATGGGGCATGGGTAATTAATGAAGTGATAAGGTTTTCAAGTTTCAACTACCAACGTGAGAAGTTTGGTACCAATTAAATGTTGTTTGGTCAAATGAAAGAACCCAACTAGGACTCTTCAAAGCAGGAGGGTTCTTTGTATTTTCTTCGGAGAATTCCAGCTTTCAAGTTTCAACTACTGTGGGTTCAATTTAGAAAGTAAAAGTCCTTGCAAGAACATGGTCAACAATGACTTCTTGTGTCCATTGGGGGGTTTTTTAGAACCGCTAAATTTTAAAAATTAATATTACAAATTAGAGTAGCCCTAAATGGACAAATTATACTGTAGATCCGAGTCCATATTATAAGGTGAACTCAGGTCTAAAACGTACATCTGGAAAGCTAATTATATATATATATATATATATATATATATATATATATATATATATATATATATATATATATATATNCATTCTTATCCCTTTCTAGTTTAAATCCATCAGCTATAAATAATCTAGACGAGTTTACCTCCTTATGATTTTTTGTGAGTTAAAATCACAAGCTCAGTTTCATCCTGAGTACGATGCGGTTAATTTCACTTTTAACCTCTAATCAATTTTCTTTAATTATAAAAAAAAAAGGTTATTAGTGAAAGAATAAAATTAGAATTAACTTAATTTACATATTAACGTGTACAACGTGTTTAAACATACGTGTTATCTCATTCATTTCCCATGAATATTTGATGATCCATTTGTTTTATATAATTGTAATATGTTAAACTAGTGCAAGAATGGGGCATGGGTAATTAATGAAGTGATAAGGTTTTCAAGTTTCAACTACCAACGTGAGAAGTTTGGTACCAATTAAATGTTGTTTGGTCAAATGAAAGAACCCAACTAGGACTCTTCAAAGCAGGAGGGTTCTTTGTATTTTCTTCGGAGAATTCCAGCTTTCAAGTTTCAACTACTGTGGGTTCAATTTAGAAAGTAAAAGTCCTTGCAAGAACATGGTCAACAATGACTTCTTGTGTCCATTGGGGGGTTTTTTAGAACCGCTAAATTTTAAAAATTAATATTACAAATTAGAGTAGCCCTAAATGGACAAATTATACTGTAGATCCGAGTCCATATTATAAGGTGAACTCAGGTCTAAAACGTACATCTGGAAAGCTAAATATATATATATATATATATATATATATATATATATATATATATATATATATATATATATATATATTTATATTAATTTATTTATTTATTGAATATAGAGTTATCAAAAATTGTGAATATTGAGTTTTGTAATTTTGTATATTGAGATATAAAATTGTGAATATAGAGAAACAAATACTAAAGACAAACGACAAAGAAGGAAGCAATTAAAAAAAAAAAAAGTCAAACAACGTCGTTTTGGACCCAGGTCCATTTTGCAACAACTGTCCTAAATGGATGGGGACTACTTTAAGTGTACAAATTATTCTATGGATCATGGTTTATATTACAATATAATTTATTTATAGTTTAAAATAAGTTATAAGCTCTAAAACAAGTTCTATTAAATAGATTCTATATGTTTTTCTCTAAAACCCACGACCGTGATCCATGCATGGTTTAGAACCATCCTGAACAATTTAATAATAATGAAACTAAACTAAAAATATGAAAGTTGACAAAATTAAATGGTATAAAAAATTAAAAGCAACTCCCTAATGCATGCTTGAGAATTCATTTAATCTTATCGTTAATTCGGTGTGAAATCATACTAAAAAAATGAAAGTTGACTAAATTAAATGGTATAACAAATTAAAAGCAACTCCCTAATGCACGCCGGAGAATTCATTTAATCTTATTGTTAGTTCGGTGTGAAATCATCTCTCAAGTGAGATTGTGTGAATGTAATACTCTTTTTTAGTTAACATTATTTAAACAAGTTTATTGACAGAGAACTAAAAATGGTCATGCGATAATAATATTGGGACCAACAATGATGTACTAAAAAAGATTAAAAATAGAATAACACCTATAAATCTATGAAAAAAAATGAAATTAATTCCTTTTTTTTTTTAATGAAAATGTAATAATTTTTCACTAACACTTAAAAGAATACTTTTCAATAAAAATATAATATTTGTTATTTTATAGAAAAGTATTACATATTTAATATTAATATTTGTTTCACTAATGGTTAATTAGTGAGAGTCCAAATCTTGAAGCAAAGTAGTTAGAAAGTGTGGTTCTTTTATGCATGGCCAATTGGCCATACACTTTTTTTCTCTAGCCTTACTTGTTTCCTAATGGGAAGTGATTCCTCATGAATCATGGACATCATCTAAAGTGTAGTAATTCCTTGTAGGCAATTCCTATTTGCCAAAAAAGTTGTGAAGTCCAAAATGGCAAGCAAAGTTCTCAACCTTTTATACAATTTTTAACTTTTAATTTATTTCTTTGATACAAGTGAACCCTTTTCAATTATGGGCACGCCAATTTGTCCCTATCACTACTTGCACTAATGTGAGACAGTCTCTTCCCAAATTTAAGACATTAAAAAAAGAAATTTTTTTTTGTTAAAAAAAAAGATTTTTATTTTTGAAATTCTCAAAAAAAAAAAATCTACAAGAAAATCTTGAAACTTAGACTATGCTAGAGACTTCTACAATTACGACTCCTAGTAGCCACCCTTGACATATTATTGTGTTATTTTATATATAGATTCCTTATTAACGGGTGGGGTCAGTCAATTTTTCAATAATTCATGAAAATGAATAATTTTTCATTTTTAATCCGGAAGGAATTAATAGAGTATGGTAATTGCAAAAGCATTTTCCTAATTAATTCAGAAGGAATTAATAAAGTATGGTAATTGCAAAAGCATTTTCCTAACTAGCTAAATAAATGGAGCAAATTATTATTTAAACACAAAATTAATGAATTTTCCATTTAAGTACCCTTGCTAGATAGTACTAGTTATTGGCCTTATTTGGTAAATGGCAAATCCGTTATAATTTTTGTGGACCCGTCATTTTCAACATTTTTTACTTAGTCTCAACAATTTGGGGCAACTCCAAATCGCTGAAACCCTAAATGCTACTAATAACAGCATTTGAAGTTTGACGTTTTAGTAAAAGAAATGTATTTCTACAAAACGAACTTATATCATTAGTGTGAGCATAAATATAATATAAACATAAATGTGCAGTCCAACTAACAACTTAGGCTTTTAGTTGAGATGGAGCACATGTTTCAATTTGGTTTTAGAGCCACCCAAAAGGTCATGGGTTTGAATCCTCGCGCCATGCATTTGAAAAAAAGACTACATCCTTATATGTTTTTTTACACCTCAACCGCTTAAACACAAATAGTTAATCCAAACATCTTTTTATAAACCACTAATATAATTTGTTAGTCCTTATATGTTTTTTTACACCTCAACCGCTTAAACATAAATAGTTAATTTTACCAAACATCTTTTTATAAACCACTAATATAATTTGTTAGTCATACACTCATACCTATCAATGCTAACTCGTTATCTGCTATCCGCAAACTATGATTGCCAAACAAGACCAATTAATTAACCATCTGTCGTCACTAAATATCTTGTGATTTGGTGATATCACTATTACTTTCTATTAGGAAGATCTTAAGTTCGAGTCACGTTCCAATAAAGAGTTAGCACCATCGGTCTAGATTGAACTTCTCATGTACCCGTGACCCCGTGAGTACACTTAGACTTTTACAAACCAAACGACCCGGCCCCGTTACACACATCACTGTTGCATTGACTTTAATAATTTGCCAATAAACCACCAACAGTATACCCGTAATAAACCTTGCCCCCCATATTCTATGACCAATAGTTAAGAGTTTACATTTAGTCGATTAAATCAAAACTCAAATTAAATATTATATAGTCCATTTTAATTTAAACAGTAAACTTTTAATTTCTTTCAGTTTCAAAACGCACCTTATGAAAATTTATGATAAGAAAATTATGAGTCAAACAAGAAAAACGCACCTTAAGAACCCTGGGAGAAAAACTTGACCGCATGGACACCGGCGAACCCATATCCAAACTGGAAAGTTCGTCGGAGAGCGATGAGAAAGTCGAAACCAGCGACAAATAATCCGACAACTGCTCGTCCTCCGGCACCTCCACGGCCTCCACGTCCCATAAAATCCAGTTGTGCGTTGAAGAAGCCGTGTGAGGATTGTCGTGCGTTATGGAGTTTCTCCAAGGCGGCGTGCCGCCGTTAGCCCTCAAATAGGTCCCGCCGTAAGCCCTCAATTTTATCTAACCGGATTAATTAGGTTAGATATTAGTATTAAGCATATAAGAGACCAGAGTTAATACTCAATTCAGTCATTGATTATAGTTGTTTTATTCAATTTAATGTTAAATCACTTTCTAAGTTTAATTAGGTCATCGACGTCGATTAGTATTGATGATTAAATTGAGAAAAATCACTAACAGTTGATAATTATTTGAGTAAAATCTCTATAGTTAATTTAGTCATGGACTATAACTGTTTTATTCAATTTTGCCTTAAATGATTTTTGTGATGATGAATTACATGTTTCAATTTGATATCAAGCTTAGATTTACCTGAAAGCCATCCTTAATTGGCTGCCATTCAATCCGCAAATCCTTCATGTTTTCCGGCGCGGTTTGGAGAACTTTGTGTCCGGTCATGCCGAGGAGAAACGGCGCGTCGGAGGCCGTCAAGTAGCGGCCGTGGCAGCTCTTGAGGCGAACCACGTGGCTGTTGCCGTCCACGAGCTCGACGTGCCACCGGGCGTTCCGTGACGCGCCGCCTCTTCTGCTCTGCCGCGTGTGCTCTTGATCGTTGTCCGCCACCAAGTACTTCTCTAGGTGGCTCTTCAATCTAACCACCTTGGCTTTTTGGAAGATCTCCATGGCTATTGAAGAGGGAGGTGATGAGTGATTATTGTGAGCAAATAATTGGATTTGGAATTAAATATAGATGATGAGGGGATTGGATTTGTTGCTTAGATATGCAAGAGAGAGAGAGGAAAAGGCGATGAAAGAAAAGATTGGATTTGTTTGGGAGTGTTTGTTTTAATTTGTTGCTTGGGGAAGTGAATAACACAAGAAAGAAATTCAGAGAATATTAAACAGCTTTTTTGTTTATGTAGACTTCCTCGTTTCACACTTTCACACTTCAAAAAAAGAAATTGTGTGTCCCGGGCTAATGTAAGTGGTAAATGACGAATTATATCATGGATCAGGATCTACCTTATATTATGTAGATCTTTGATTCAAAAATAACATTCAGATTTTATATTTATAATTGATGCATTTTGTATATGCAGTTGACCATTTTGTACTTGTTGTTACCATATTATGTGTTAGTAATTATCAAGTTATTTGTTTACACGTACAAAAACTGTTAATTGTAGGTATGTAATGTGCTAATTGAAAGTACAATATTTTTTGTATCATTGATCACAATGTAATATGAACCATGGTCCATTGTATAACAATTGAATATAAGTGGTTGATCACTTATTTTCAAGTCATGATCAGAGGCGGTAGGGTTTCTGGAGTACAGTTTAGGCTCCTCAGGTTGAAGTATGATATGGGTTGGGCTCTTTATGTGCACAATAAGGCGTAAGAATAATTGTAAGACTAATCAATGTGACACACAATTTATCATTTTTAGAGACTCTAGAGCACGAGGTTCTGTCATCTGTGATTAAAATTAATCTGACCTAGGTTGGAAACTTATGTAAGAAAAAAAAAACAAAAAGAAAGTGATTTTGTGTTTAGAGATGTTGCGTCCACTTCAGGGGGTGTTTGGTCTAAAGGTTTTATAGAGACAGAATCGGAATTACGAATTTCATTGTCAATATTATTATTTAATGGTTAGAAGAAATAATTTTTAACATGTCATGTTCGTACCTTCTATTTGTTTGATCTGAAGGGAAATAATATAAATATTATGAAGTTTTTTTTAATTTTTTTAATCTTTTCTTATTCTGGTTAATGATTGTACATATCGAAACAATAATTTCAATCATGATTTTGATTTAACATATTAGGAAAAAAAATTACTTTCTATTAAAAAATTCAATTGGGATTACTACTAAGCTTGATTTGGAAACTGATTCTAATTACTATTATATTTCAACCAAACCTCCTCTAAATTTATTGCCAAAAACATAATTATTTGTTAAGTGATTGTTAATACCAAAAAAAAAAAAAAAAAACCAATTTTGGTCTCACGAGTATTAGTAAAATGACAATTTTAGTACACATATTTAATTCATACTATATTTTTATTCATGACTATTGTTTTAGTACGAAATTTCATCTATGACTATTATTTTAGTCCTAAAATTCATCACACCGGTCACCCCTTCATTTAATACACATCGAAATCTAAAATGTTAAGGGTATTCCTGTCCTTTTCAACTTAAAATTCTAATTTGAGAATGAATAAATGAATTTAAGCCCTAAGACAATCGATCGGTCACAATTAGCAGTTCTCCTCCTCACCCTATTTTAATTTAAGTAGGAGAACTGCGAATTTGGATAGATCTTAGGGCTTAAATTCCTTTATTCATGTTCAAATTAGGATCTTAATTTGAAAAGGACGAAAAACCCTTAATAATTTCATATTTCGGCATGTCTTAAACGAAAGGATGAGCAAATGAATTTTGACATTAAAACAATAGTCATGGATAAAAATTGATACTAAAATATTAGTCGTAGTTAAAAATAAGTTTTGATTGGCGGTTCAAAATCGAAATTGGAACCGAACCGTGCCGATTTATCAAAATAAGTGTTTGATCATTTTTACTATATATGACTGTGGTTAAGTTGCGGTTCACGGTTCAACAATTATTTAATTTTATTTTTTTGATTCTGAATCGTAACCAGAACCGTCCATACTATTTCGGTATAATTGCTACAGTGTTTGGTTAGGTTCGAACCGAATCGTGATCATCCATACATATAAGTAATAATTTGTTGGAGAAGAAAAATAAATGAAATAATTATTTTTAAGGGTAACAATGTCAATTTAACATTTCAGAGGAAAAAACTGTCACTTTAATAACACAGGGGGAAAAAGTGCTATAAGTACATAACATAGGGGGAAAAAGTGTCATTTTCCCTTTTATTAATACTTGTGGAATCAAAATTAGTATTTGCTCTAAAAATACATTACCAAACGCCCCCTTACAAGTTTTCTTTGTGAGTATTGATGGGGAAGGACGAAAAGGGGTAGTAAATGAGGGAGGTGTTGAAATAAATGTGTAGAATAAATGATGAGAAATTTCGAGGGTGTCTCCGTGGATTACGTGTTGTCCACGCGTTTGATACCAAGCATGCTTGACATCGTCAAAAGTCTTCAATAATGCAATTTTTGTTCCTGTATTTAAGTATTTTATGACCACTATGATTTGATTATTATCATTAATTAAAAAAATATTGGTTTTGGTCATTTAAATTATTTTATATTAGTTAAGTCAACTTTTCAATTTTTTTCTAATTATTTTTCACCTTTCAATTATCTTAGTGTCCTGATTACAGTAATCATTCGATTAATCATGAGAAAATATATGTCGAAGTAATCATGACCCCACATTGCTTGTAACATTTAATTATAAGTCTAGCATTATATTTCTCAATGAGCTACCATTTAGTTTCATCTTCCATCTAAAGAATCATTTGAATCATAAAACTTTCAACTTAGAGAAAAATCAACTAATTCTCAAGCATAAAAATATGAAATAGAATATTTCACTTTTAATTGCTCTTTCCACATGAGTCATTTAACAGAAATCATGACTTTTACATAAGTACCATGCTTACTTTCTAGAAAGCAATTAAAAAATTATATATGTTGATTTTATAATAAATAAGTTAGAGTATTTGACTCATGCTCTAACAAATATTTTTAAAAAGGGTCACACTTGTGTGAGACCGTCTCGCGGATCCTTATTCGTGAGACGGGTCGGGTCGGGTCAAAGCACCATGCAAATGTCATACTTATATGTGCAAATGTCATACTTATGTGCTCAAATATAACACTAATCAAGAATACAATTTTTGTTACTTATAAGAGAAAAAGTAATACATTTTTCATAGTAAGTAATGTTGATAAGTGCTCCTAACTTATAAGGGCAAATATAATACTTTTGAGGAAAAATGTAATACTTTTAAATCGAAATGTAAAAGTATTATATTTTCCCTTAAAAGTATTACATTTACCCTTATAAGTAACAAAAATTTTATTCCTGATTAGTATTACATTTGAGCATATAAGTATGACATTTGTTCATATAAGTGTTACACTTGCATCTTGACCCGACCCGACCCGTCTCATGGTGACTAAATGAGTTTTCAATTCTAGCTAGCTCGTTTGATGCATCTAGACTTAGACTTGGGATCATTTTTAAACCCACCATTCTCCTTATCTATAGCTTCACTGAATGCTCATTTCAATGAACTAAGTTCTTCATTTAACCACGAAAATAATTCTTCAAAAAACAATGCATTTCTTGATTCAATTGTTGTATTTATATATATATCCAAATTATGAGACTCATACACTAAAAATCAATAAGCACTATTGTTATGTCAATAGCTAATAAAAATACAGTCTACGAGTTTAAGACCTATTTTTATTTTCATCACTCAGCACTACTACTTTTGTAAAATTATCCTACACTTTCATGTATTGATATGACAGTCTCTTACAGTTTTACAACTCATAAAGGGTCTTATCGAATTTCTTATGGACTACATCATTTAAAAAGTAGTTACTTGATAAAATAGGCTCACCTTGGCCCACATATTTTTGGCTAGATTAAATCTAAACTTATATACATAGTATTCATCATCTCTTTCTATGTGCGATTTGTACGTTCAACAACAACGTTAGATTAAGGTGAATAAGGTGTTTTACGTCCATATAGATATCGTGTTACCCACAATAATTGCCAATATGTGTTTTATACTTATTACGTCGGTTACATCTAATTCCATCAGTCTTTCTATTAAATTAGTTTAGATCACTTCATTCTTATAAAGATTGAATTTATTCAATACTTCATCGTTGCTATTAAGAAAATACACAAAGTAATATCATGTGCTTTTGTCAATAAATATAATAAAATATTTATTACCGCCTTTTCATTTGTATCAATTTAAAATTACACAAATTGCCATGTATTAATTCAAGTACGTGATTCCATAATATTCTATTCAGTCAATATGAAAGATGATC
Organism: Ipomoea triloba; assembly: GCF_003576645.1. Taxonomy (NCBI): domain Eukaryota; kingdom Viridiplantae; phylum Streptophyta; class Magnoliopsida; order Solanales; family Convolvulaceae; genus Ipomoea; species Ipomoea triloba. The sequence continues at coordinate 3,581,148 of NC_044929.1, forward strand.
TCATTACTTTTACCTCCTCATAAACTTCATATTTGTTATTATCGTTGATTTAGAATGTAAGAATACAATTTATGTTAATTAATTTGTATATATAATTAAAATTAACATGATCTAATCTATTTCATTTCAAACGGAAAGCAAAAACAGATTATTTGTATTAATAATTATCATCACATCATTTTCACCTGACCCAAACTGAATGTGAAACCAATCAAAACAATGCCCAAAATAATCATTTAAATGCAATGTTGATCTTATTTTTCCTACATCAGCTTCATTTTGGCGTACCCTCAACCCACCCCCCCCCCCCCCTCATGTTAAACTATTGGTCAATATGTTGTTTATCGTCTCATTCCATAAAATTGGTTTGGCGTTGTGGGCCAAATCTAGTAATTTTTTTTTTCTATAGAAACGTAATGCTGACTAAGTGACTCACAACTAATATAAAAGTATTAGGAAATAAAATTACAAATTTACTATTAGTGCAGTACTGCAGTTACATATATTTGATATAGTGATAAAGGCATTATTTTGTAAATTGTATATTAACTTTTCTATTTTTTTTAAAGTTATCTAATGTATGAGTCTTTGTCATTAAGGGTACGGTGTGTTCGGTTCATGAGTTTACATACCAGAAATAGAAATCAAAATCAAAGTTAGCGTTTGGTCTATGAGATTTGATTACCCTTCAATTAAAAATGTCATTTCCTAATTAAAAACATGTGTCATTCCATCTTATTGGTAACATGATTTTTAAGTTTGGATTATTGCTTTTTAAATTTTTATTTTGATTTTTTTCGTTCATATTGGTGTTTCGGATGTCTTAGGATCAATTGCCTTAATTATTTTTAATTTTTGTATTTTTAAAATCTTTATTCCCATAATAGGATCATACATAACCAAATATCAATATTCGTAATCATTCTAATTTTACCCTACTACTAAACCCATTGCCATTACTATGTATTTTATTTACATTCTGATTCTGATTCCTTTATGCGAAACAAACGCACCCTGGTTTTGTTTGATGTTAATGGGGTGGAATGAAAAATGAACTACGGAATGATTGAAGACAAAAGATGTCAAATTTTTGAACTACGAATTGTTTTGTAATTCAGTGAAATTGACCGCTATAAGCGGAGTAAGTATTCCTTTATCGCACGTGGGAGTAAAAAAAACAATTAAAATTTCTTTTAAAAGATTGAATCTTTAACTCGAGCATTTGGGAGATATAAATCACGATGATTTAATAAATAAGTATACAACCATACAGGGTCAAATGCCGGTGCACATAAAGGATCTGCGCACATTAAGCATAATTCCCACACTGCTGCCAATCCTGCCATCGAGTCCTGTCGAAATTCGAATCTTGATCTCTTCTCTTAAATACTGCATAATGAACCATTGAGCTAAGCACATGTGACTATTAAAACTAGCATGGACCTTTATGTATATAATTTGTTTTCCCTAATAAGAAAAAAAATTCTAGAAAAATATTTTCCTACTCATAAAGAATAAAAGAACTTTTTTTAATATATATTATAACTTAACACGTCATATATATCACCTCAAAATTAAAAGTATAAACTAATAATTATATATTTATTATGTATATATACGAATGATATAACTAGTCGTGACCCGGTTCAATTACAATTTGATTCTAGTTTTGAAATTAGAGGAACCAAAATCGAATCTAGCTTCCTCTAGTTCCAATTGGATTTTTTAATTTTCCAAATGCCAATTCAGATGCCTTTTAATAATGGTCATATTTTTAATTATATATGATTAGCCGCTGGTTGTTAACCAATTCTTAATTTCTACAATTCTAATTCTAATCTGATTTGTAATAAGCACTCAGTTGGAATAAAAAAAATATGTATATTGAGTTTATCGAGGCAAACCCCACTCCTCTTCCGAGTATGTGAGTAAACCCTCGCCCTGTTGGAGTGTTTACTCACATATACATGTCTTTATTCTAGAACGTAAACCAACTATTCATCTTAGATTCAACCGTATTTATTTGAGAATCAAGCGTCGAAACTTCTACAAGGGTTGGCTTAATAGTCATTCAATTATATATACCTAAAAGAGTAAAAGGTCTAGTCTTTGTGTTCAGTTCAATTACGAGTTACCATAATTTACATCCTCCTAGATGTTTTGTCGGGTCGGGACGTGAGAGACTCTTGAGATTGATTATTCAACCTTTTGAGAGAAGAAGACTATCATTTCAATTTTTTTTAAAAAAAGAGAGAGTATCATTTCCCTATTAACTATTGGAGGAAGAAGATATTGAGAAGCAAGGCCCACAGCCTTAGAACTAGTCCACTTCAATCCTGAGTGGCACACTAGGATCATAGCCACTTGTTTCTACACATTATTGGAGCACTCAACTTAATATTGAGTGGATAGGGTTAGGTATGTAGGGTAGGTAAACAATTGTTATACGGTGTACCATAGTCTGTATGGGCAGCTCAACTGGTCACATGAGTAAAATTTGAGAGAAGGGACTAGGGATCGAGTCTCACCAGCGGCAGTCTGTTACAATGTTTGTTCTTAGACCACAAGGTCTTTGGCTCTAGTTTCACATATTTGAGTGTAGGTTACTCTTGTACCGCCTATAAAACTTAATCATAAATCTATTGTAACAAATTTTACATCTGTAATCAGTTAAGATGTTAATGCAGACTTAGAGCCATCATTCTTGATCAACAACTCAATACATATATTATAGTGGTGTGTTGGCGTAATTATATTATATAGTCCATGACTACTGACTTTGATAGACGTTGGAAATTCAGAAATTAGCATTCCTTGACCACTATAAGCGGAGTAAGTATTCCTTAATTTTTATTATTTTTTTAAAAGTTTATACAAATCTAAACTTAAGAACGCCATTAAAACTAGCACAAAAGAAGTTGTTGAGAAAATAGTAACATCGCCAACAAAGGCTGGCACTCTGTAAGAAAGGAGAACAAATACAATCTGGAAACGAAGTACGTACTGTGCTATAATAACATTATTGCCTTAAAAGCGTTATATGTTCGATGACGGTACAGTCAAGAATCCCGGCACATTTTCGACAAGTTACACAGACTAACTACGCTTAGCATACACCAACTATAGAGCAGGTGAATATGACTTTACTCGGACAAAGGGACCAAAGAACTAAAAAGGAGGAAGAGATTCTTGGTGTGTTTAATGAATAAAAGAATGTTGTTTTATATGTTAGGGGGAAAAACCAAAAAGGAAAGGTCTTTGGCCGGATCATCTTCTAAGTAATACATCGAGACAGAAATATAGTAGGAGAATATTGTACAATAAACATGTACATCAATAATAATAACAGAACATAAATTGGCAAGAAATAATTCGAAAATAACAATATATTCCGAATATAAATAAGAAATCTGAAATTAACAGTACGTAAATGGAAATGGAAACAGTAATGGAAAAATCCAAGTCGTGTATAACACACTTTCCTTAAAACCGATTCGCTACCTCCCATGGTGCTAGGAGCGTTGTAGTGTCGGTCTCCCAGGATAAAATGGATCACAATAATATAGTTGAGCACTCATCCTATATTATTTTCGGCGAACTAGAACAAGGATTGAACACATAGGATAATCTCAAGAAGAAGTAGAATGGCTACTCTTTTATATATTTTCCTTTCGCACACGGCCTATTTCAAGAAGAAAGAAATCAAATGAACACTCTGATAATAGCCAAGAGAGAGAAAGGAAAAGTGTACCGTGTTGCTTGCATCTCTCCGGATGGCCAACTAGAGGCATTTTAAATACTTCACAAGTTAAGGGTATTTTGCTAACCCATAACAAGTCAAAAGCAATAGACAAAAGTCCTAAGCTTTTTATCCTTCCTAGGAGTAAATAAAGGAAGAAATTCCTTTATGTACTATGCAAAGCAACATCTAGAAGTGGGAGTACAAGTGGTTTTATTTTTACAATAAAACAACAAAAGAGAGTGGCTTTGGAGTGGGTGAACGGCGTGGGAGACAAAGGCATTTCTTCCAACATCACAACTCCCAAAATCCACAAAAAAATAATAATAATAATATAATAATAATAATAAAATATTATTATAATAAAGCATTATTAAAGTGATCTAATAGGTATATTTTGAGAATCAATTTCTCATTCACCTATTTTCTACTTTATGTGTACAAAATATTAATTTCTTCTACTAAATAGAAGAAATCGAATTCACATTTACCCGATTAAATCGGAAGTGAAGTTCTCATATTTTATACCACAAAATAGTCACTTAAAATGCAATATTATTATCAAATTTTCCAACAATCCCCCACATGAATGAAAAATTGATTTCCGGGACTAACAAAAAGAAAGACCCAAATGTGTTCAAACGGATGATTCCTGCATAGGATAGGTAGGGGTTATCTTTGAACCTTCCCTTGTGAAACTATATTTACTCTACTGGCGGTTTGGTAGAACGGGATATCTTTGAACCAACTGCCGTTTGTGTAGAAGATGATATATCTCACACAGAAACCTTCCAAACTTTGTTCTGTTCTCATGGGTGTGCCCATTTTGGCCATGGAACACCGTTCCTGGTTCTGCAAGAGTTTCTAAAGAATTGAGCCCAATCAATTCTCCTTCAAAGCGGCCCCACTTCTCTCTCACATAGGTGATTCTTTTCCGAGTATCCCGCATACTCATGTCCACTGACAATTCGAATCATTAAAGCATCAAGGTGCTAGCCTCGTACGGGAGTCACTGTTTTACACGAGGAGAGGTTAGGAGTTTGAAAACCCCCACAGTGACATGCTTCATTCTATAATTTAGTTGTCCCGTTGAACCTAGGTGCTAACTAGGTTGGGTATCCACTATAGAAATTTTATTCCAAGGGCTTTAGTCCCATCCTCGTTACAATTTTTTTTTTCACAACTCTCATTTTAACCCTTAGGTTAGCAGATCTGCTATTTTATCTTTTGACATCTCATATTCAAAAGGATCATACCAGTTGTGAAAAATTTCTTAACTTTGATTATTATCCTTACTAAAATTTCAGGATTTAATCATAAGGAGATTGGCTTAAAACAAGACATTGCCTTTTTAATAATTTTTAATCTCAAAGATTAAAGTTGTCAAACTCATGTCTAATATGCTAAATCTTAAATTTAACATATTCATTAGTAGGTTTGATCATTCGATTAAAACACTACTTGAGTCACACAAACCATTTATCAACACAATATAGAAAATATTTCCAAGTCTCTTCTTCTCTAATGGTTTGAGCATTAAACTCATGTCCAATATGTTAAATCTTTAACATATTCTTTAACAAATTTGAACATTACTTTTTGAGTCACACAAACCATACCAAAACAATCAAGAATAAGAAATCAAATATTTCAAATCTCTTACTTCTTTAACGGTTTGAGCGTTAGACTCATGTTCCTTTCTACTAGGAACCACCAACATATCATGAATTTTCCATGGTTGTCATTTCCGAAATTCAACACAATGAATTTCTTGTGATTTTTCAACCAAGTCATATAGTACTTTCACTTGTACTACATCTTAGGATATACTTATATACCCTTGATGTCACTACCGGTCTATGAACCCAAGTTCACCGGATTATAGAATATGCAATATCATTGCTATTCTCACCAATAATTTTTCCATAATAATATATACCATATATATTATTAATCAATAATTATTGCCACTTTCACATACACCATGTATGCGTGTAATCCGTGTATTATGGATCACTTTGGCATCCAGTCCATAATTAATATGGCAGCCAACCATAATCCATTTTCCTTGCATGTGTGTATATTTGCATATACCACACGGCCACAACACATGCAACCACTTTCTCCATTATATATATACCTATCTATTACATTGAGTATACATATACAAACACATCATAGTGGTAAGAAGATTCCCTGCAACATCCACCATTACAACTCAATCTACACTTCCAAGATAGACAACATAATTGGTGGTGGGACCTACCACTTTGTTTTACAATGGAATTCATCATCATACCCATCTCTTAATTAATAAACTAATCTAAGGATGGAGAAAAACAAGAGAAGAAGAAGCAGAGAATAAGGAGGTTGCCTGGCAGTCATCAATAAAGGGCCGAGCATCATCATCAGTAGCAACTATCTTTGCAGTAAACCGTGACACAACGGCACTGATGATTTCTCACGACCTGCGATCGGCCGGATTTCGGAGATCCTCAACTGCTGCCGTGACTTGCAACCATCTTACTCGCCCAGCTTTCTTCATGATGATAATTGAATCCACTTCTTCGGCTATCCTGGAGGCAAAACAAACAACAAAACTTCTTCCCAAACAATAGTCAAATAAATTAGGTTAGTTTCCACTATTTTATTTTACAGTCCAGGAAGTTCAGTCAATCCAAGTCCAGTCCAGTATAGTCATACTCCTTGTCACGGTAAATATGATATTATATACATCATATTAAATTTATTATCTTCTACTAGGGAAGATTTTCGAACAAGTATGAATAAATTCCATTCACTGTTATTTTCCATTTTATTTTCTTGCCAATCACTTGAAGTTCTTTCTCTAGAACTTCGTTGGTATTTCTACCAATCCACTTGGTACCGAGTACCAATACTACTTCGCATGAGCTTTGGATACCACCACTTGTATGTGAATCAACATTCACTGGGGTATTCGAATGCCCAAGCTCATTGCCATTCGGCCACTGTTATTATTATTATTCTCCATACTACTATTATCAATTGTCATATTAGAAGAATATAAAAACATGGTCAGTTTTTAAGATTGTTACAAACAATCTACAAAACACCAAATCCGGTTTTAAGTTGTTAGAAACAACTATCTAGTTGGTTTTAAGATTAAACGAAACAATCTTCAAAGCACCACATCAGTTTTAAGATTGAACGAAACAATCTTCAAAACTTTTTTAAAAAAAATATCGGTTTTAAGCTTGTTAGGGGGAAAAACCAAAAAGGAAAGGTCTTTGGCCGGATCATCTTCTAAGTAATACATCGAGACAGAAATATAGTAGGAGAATATTGTACAATAAACATGTACATCAATAATAATAACAGAACATAAATTGGCAAGAAATAATTCGAAAATAACAATATATTCCGAATATAAATAAGAAATCTGAAATTAACAGTACGTAAATGGAAATGGAAACAGTAATGGAAAAATCCAAGTCGTGTATAACACACTTTCCTTAAAACCGATTCGCTACCTCCCATGGTGCTAGGAGCGTTGTAGTGTCGGTCTCCCAGGATAAAATGGATCACAATAATATAGTTGAGCACTCATCCTATATTATTTTCGGCGAACTAGAACAAGGATTGAACACATAGGATAATCTCAAGAAGAAGTAGAATGGCTACTCTTTTATATATTTTCCTTTCGCACACGGCCTATTTCAAGAAGAAAGAAATCAAATGAACACTCTGATAATAGCCAAGAGAGAGAAAGGAAAAGTGTACCGTGTTGCTTGCATCTCTCCGGATGGCCAACTAGAGGCATTTTAAATACTTCACAAGTTAAGGGTATTTTGCTAACCCATAACAAGTCAAAAGCAATAGACAAAAGTCCTAAGCTTTTTATCCTTCCTAGGAGTAAATAAAGGAAGAAATTCCTTTATGTACTATGCAAAGCAACATCTAGAAGTGGGAGTACAAGTGGTTTTATTTTTACAATAAAACAACAAAAGAGAGTGGCTTTGGAGTGGGTGAACGGCGTGGGAGACAAAGGCATTTCTTCCAACATCACAACTCCCAAAATCCACAAAAAAATAATAATAATAATATAATAATAATAATAAAATATTATTATAATAAAGCATTATTAAAGTGATCTAATAGGTATATTTTGAGAATCAATTTCTCATTCACCTATTTTCTACTTTATGTACAAAATATTAATTTCTTCTACTAAATAGAAGAAATCGAATTCACATTTACCCGATTAAATCGGAAGTGAAGTTCTCATATTTTATACCACAAAATAGTCACTTAAAATGCAATATTATTATCAAATTTTCCAACATTATATACAAACCATGCTCGCTCCTCAACCATGAGAATCCAAAACTAATGCTACATCACTTATTCTTAATATATGAGAATCACTCGTTTAAATAGAAAATTATCAGTCACACAAAAAACTTGGACTAAGAGTAGTTATTTGTATCAAAAAAAAAAGAAGAAAGAAAGGTTTTGACCAACTCTTAGAATTTAATTTTCCAACAATTCCCCACAAATTCTGAGAGCTAGCAAGAAGATTTGTCTAAAATGTTCACAAGAAATGATGATCCCCACACATTCAAGTAGAAGTCTAGTTAATATATATATAACTAGTTATATATATTATAATTACCAAACTAAATTTTAATAAGGAAATAAAGATTGTGCTTAAATTAAAAGTAAAATATGATAAAACTAACAAGTATATAAAAAAAGTGATAAAATAAAATAAAATAACAAGTATAAGAAATCGAATTCACATTTACCCGATTAAATCGGAAGTGAAGTTCTCATATTTTATACCACAAAATAGTCACTTAAAATGCAATATTATTATCAAATTTTCCAACATTATATACAAACCATGCTCGCTCCTCAACCATGAGAATCCAAAACTAATGCTACATCACTTATTCTTAATATATGAGAATCACTCGTTTAAATAGAAAATTATCAGTCACACAAAAAACTTGGACTAAGAGTAGTTATTTGTATCAAAAAAAAAAGAAGAAAGAAAGGTTTTGACCAACTCTTAGAATTTAATTTTCCAACAATTCCCCACAAATTCTGAGAGCTAGCAAGAAGATTTGTCTAAAATGTTCACAAGAAATGATGATCCCCACACATTCAAGTAGAAGTCTAGTTAATATATATTATAACTAGTTAATATATATTATAATTACCAAACTAAATTTTAATAAGGAAAATAAAGATTGTGCTTAAATTAAAAGTAAATATATGATAAAACTAACAAGTATATAAAAAAAAGTGATAAAAAAATAAAATAAACAAACGACAATCATGGTAAATAAAATAAACAAACGACATTTTGGAGATTTTTTGCATGTAAAGAAGGATTTGAGCAGTACATTTAGCCAAATTTGTGGCCCAGCCGGTTTTAGGCCAAACTTGGTAAAAAGTGAAACTAATACTTTGCCAAAAAAAAAAATCTCGTGGTTGGTTAACTACTTAAACTTTATCTTATAGATGACATTGACAGCTTCCATTCCCATCTCTTTTTTTTTTTTTTTTTTTTTTTTTTTTTTTTTTTNTAAATAGAAGAAATCGAATTCACATTTACCCGATTAAATCGGAAGTGAAGTTCTCATATTTTATACCACAAAATAGTCACTTAAAATGCAATATTATTATCAAATTTTCCAACATTATATACAAACCATGCTCGCTCCTCAACCATGAGAATCCAAAACTAATGCTACATCACTTATTCTTAATATATGAGAATCACTCGTTTAAATAGAAAATTATCAGTCACACAAAAAACTTGGACTAAGAGTAGTTATTTGTATCAAAAAAAAAAGAAGAAAGAAAGGTTTTGACCAACTCTTAGAATTTAATTTTCCAACAATTCCCCACAAATTCTGAGAGCTAGCAAGAAGATTTGTCTAAAATGTTCACAAGAAATGATGATCCCCACACATTCAAGTAGAAGTCTAGTTAATATATATTATAACTAGTTAATATATATTATAATTACCAAACTAAATTTTAATAAGGAAAATAAAGATTGTGCTTAAATTAAAAGTAAATATATGATAAAACTAACAAGTATATAAAAAAAAGTGATAAAAAAATAAAATAAACAAACGACAATCATGGTAAATAAAATAAACAAACGACATTTTGGAGATTTTTTGCATGTAAAGAAGGATTTGAGCAGTACATTTAGCCAAATTTGTGGCCCAGCCGGTTTTAGGCCAAACTTGGTAAAAAGTGAAACTAATACTTTGCCAAAAAAAAAAATCTCGTGGTTGGTTAACTACTTAAACTTTATCTTATAGATGACATTGACAGCTTCCATTCCCATCTCTTTTTTTTTTTTTTTTTTTTTTTTTTTTTTTTTTTGAAAACCCATTCCCATCTCTTATGTATCACCTTTTCTTCTCATATGTTTTTCCAAGTACATGTATCTATTAATTGGTAATATTCTTTGCATATTCGGTATAATAACGTAATTTATAAGGAAATAATAAATTATTATGTTATTTTATAAGGAAATAATCAATAGTACTAATATAGAATTACATTATTTACACCAATAATACACCAATACGTCTATACACCGCAGAATTTTTTTGCTACTTATTCGAATGGTAATTTTGCATAGAGATGAATTTTTTGTACTATTTAAACACTTCATTATGCTAACAGTATAACTGTAAGCTTCCAATGAATTTTTGCATATGTAGTCCCTATTTACACCAAATTGAGATTGTTGGACGCGAATTTCATCTTAGAAACAGAAGGAATTTAATCAAGTTTAGAGTGGTGGATACCTATCATATTCCAGAGACAAGAGGTGCGAGTTTACCAAATTAAAAAAATTGTAGTGGTTTATAATTTGTATAGAAACAAAACAACCATAATCTTCTTTGTCATAAATGTGTAAGGAAAACTGCATCCTTCAATACTCCCCCGACAGTCATATTCCAATAAAACTGCAACACATACCTGTGAGTGGTTGTTTTGTTTCTATACAAATTATAAACCACTAAAGCTATAAATCGCAAATTGCACAATCAGTTCACAAGTCAGATCTTATTCTTCACCTACGCACAAGAGATCTAAACCTTCGCATTGTTGCCTTTTATCATGACTTGAAGTCATGTAACAAACCACTACGCTAATTGAGCCTGGAGGTACTTTATTCCTAATTAATTCAACCTGGGGTGCAGGGGCCAAATGGCTATCTGGTTTGAGCCAAACTGGGTGAAAATTTCAATGAAGGAACCAAACTAAAAATCTGCAGAAAATTGAAGCCTAAACAACGAAGTTAAAAACTTCAAACACGTTTCCATCACAGATGTTTCAATTTATTACAGATCGAGAATAGCAGAAAGCAACAGAACTGAGAAAACAAAGCCCAGAAATGACAAAACACATAAAAGAAATTTCTTATTTTGCGGCTGAGAAGAGCATCTTGGCGAATTCCGCTAGCTTGTCGGTGGGCGGCATGACGTCTTTGACGGCGCTATCGGCGCAGAAATCGTCGGCCCACTTGGCCAAGCCGGGAAACTTGGTGGCATCAAGGAGCGTTATGCCGGCGAAAAGCTCCGTCACTCTGATCCACCCTAGGAAGCACCCCAGCGCGATGTCAAGGTACCCAATCGAGTCCCCGCCGAAGAATTTCTTGCCTTTGCTGCTGCTCTGGAAAGCGTTTTCCAGCAATGCTAGGCCTTCGAAAACTTGGCCCACTGCTGCCTTTTTCGCTTCTTCTTCCTTGGCTCCTGCTATTCCTCGCATATTTGGGAAGAACTGCACCACCCACTTAAAATTTCAGATCGTATACTAACACAAGCACTATTCATGTTTCTCAACTCTCTGATTTTGGCTAAACGCAAGGACTAAATCGATTTTATATAGTCCCCCAAACCCAAATTATACCCAATTTCATCCAAACTATTTTTCTCGATTTAGCTTGTCTTCTTTACATTGTTGCAAAAATCGACCTAAACTACGGCCTAGACGCCCTCAGGAAATTTTACCATTAGGCGGACATTAGATCACTAATTGATTAGTAGGCCGACGAGGCGGCCAAGGCGCCCGAGTTGGCCAACCTGAGTCGGTCAAATTAGGCGCCCAAGTTAGCCAAATTAGGCACTCAAGTCGGGCGAATTAGGCACCCAAGTTGGGCGAACTAGGTACTCGAGTTGGCCAAACTAAGCACAGGTGTGCAATATGTACACTCATGTGTTTGTTACTATTATTACCCGCCAGCCTAAGCGCTTTAGGCTCCCTATGGGATTATCATTAGACTAGGGCCTAAGGCCTTCCAAAACACCATTTTTGTACTTGATTGTGTCCCAAACTTTGATGATTTCAGTTAAATTAGGTAAAATTACAGGGAAAATAAGACTCAATTAGATAACGCTATCAAACTTCAGATCTAATTAAAACGTTTAAGACTAAATGAAAAAAAAACACTAAATTGGATATTACCTAATAAACATACCTTATCGTCAACGTAAGTTGCCCAGAAGCGGGCGGTGGCGCGATCATACGGATCGGCGGGCAAGATGGCGGGCCCGGAAGTCCAAACCTCATCGATGTACTGAACGGTGATGAGGGATTCGGAGATGGGTTTTCCGTTATGGACGAGAACTGGGATCTTCTTGTAAACCGGGTTCATTTTGAGGAGAAGCTCGCTCTTGGTTCCGAACTTCTCCTCGAGAAACTCGTAGGCGACGGATTTGAGGTTGAGAGCGATTCGGGTTCGGAGCACGTACGGGCTGGGCCATCCACCCAACAGCTTCACATCCTCTGACGCCATTGTTGCAGATCGATCAAGAATTCGAAGCTCTCTGAATCTTCTTTTTTCCTGTGATTTCTTTTCTGGGGAGAGAAAGATGAGTAGCGTCGTGACTGTGTTTATTATAGGTGTCAGCAAGCATGTGAGATTAAATGCACAAAGTGTGAACGCGCTGACTTCGGATTTCCATAGAACTCCAAAAATACCCCCTTGGAAAGTCTGAGTCCAAATTAGAGTATTTCCTAATTTATGTCTGTATTTTTGCTGACTCTGTTACAATGTAGTATAACTTAAGGTTCAAACCTATTTTCTTTCATGTGAGAATGTAAACTGAGAATCACTAGATCACAAGGTATATACACTTTTTTCTTACTTTAATAATTATTATTTCTATTATAATTATTACTAAGTTATCTATTATACTTTTACGAGCGTTTTGTTCTCATGATGTTATAGTACCTTAGAGAATATTAAATTCTTGTGTTAGGTTTAAAGCTGAGGTATATAATATAAATATGTTCGGTTGAAGGTTTTTTTTTTTTTTTAAATATGGTATGATGATTATTTTAATAAATTTTAATATTAAAATAAATAAGGCAATGGTAAAATATAGAAGTAAATGATTTAAAATTAATTAACTAAGAGCTTGAACAATAATTAACTAAGACAATTGATTAAAATGAAAAAATTAGCAATAAGACAAGGGAATGTGCTAATATCTAAGATAGGGGAGGGTATCTCACATTCCCTTGCAATAGCTAAAAACCTTATGTGGAGATTATGTTACATTCCGGGGAAAATTTGCATAACTTGAACCAAACGTGGAATCTTATATTTTCAAGCAAATATAACATTGGTTATCTTATATAACTTGAACTTAGGGGGTGGTTGGTTCACTGGAAAATATTTTCCTAAAAGTTGAGGAAAATTTTGTTTGATGGAAAACATTTTTCATTGGAAGGGGAGTTATTGAAAGTTGAGGAAAACAAATTATGTGAAAAATGGTGGTATTTTGTTTTCTGCATGACCTAAGAAGAAAATATAACATGGATGGACTATTATACCCTCATAAAAATTTCTTAATTACATATCTATATAATAATATAATTTATTATCATTATTATTATTAAGGGTATTTTGCTCATTATATTCATAATTCATTACCATTCCAAACCTAACCAAACAATAGAATTCAATATTCATAGTAATTTTTTTTCACCAACCTAACAATGAAATTCATTTTCTTAGAATTTATTTTCCATTAAATTTTAGTTCTATTCATCTTCAAATATTTTTCAGCGAATCAAATGAATTGTTATATTATTTGAATTCTACAATTATAAACTAAAAAAAAAAAATAGAGGAGAAAGTCTAACCCACAAAAGTTATATTCGTCTACTTTAAAGAGAGGATGCTCCTGCCTTTTGTGTCAGCATAAGTTTTTATAAGGCATTTTAAGAGATTGAAAATGGAATTTTTAATTGTTATAATTGATTGGCTGTCAACATTATGATTCTTCTCATTAATTTGTATTGTATAAATAATAGTTGTGTTTTTTTTTATGAAGGATGTGTAAAAATAGATGTGAAATTTTATTATATTAATACTCATTAAAATCTTAGTTATATTAAAATAATTTTAAATAATAGTATGTAAGTTTTTTTTTTTTTCAATTCATACTTGTAGAATTCATATTATATTAAAAGTATAGTTTATAATTTTGGTAATAATTATTGTATGATTAATAACTGTTAAAGTAAGAATTTTAGATATGGTAAATGACTAAATATGATTATGATAACATTTAATACATATTAAAGAAAGTTTAATGGTGTTAGATAATTTTATCTGATAAAAATAATAGTAAAATATTTGTAGCGCAATGTACTCCTCAATAAGCATAAAAATACAGACATAAATCGTGGATAATAACATTGGTTCAATCTTAGAAGTTATTTTTTTTTATTTAGATTTTAGATATGTATATTATTGTATAATAATAATAATAATAATATAAATTTGAAAGTTTTATTTTAAGAAATAATGTAACTAATTAATCCTTACTAATTAAAATGTAAATGAAACTAAATTTATTTATTATATTACTTCAATACATAATGTCTACCTATATTATTATATTAAAGAATATAATATGGTGGATGCATGTACATGATAATAATAATGAAAAAAGATAACATAAGTTATTATGCAGAGGTACTTTTTGTCAAAAAAAAAAAAATTGTATAGTACAACTCTTATAGCATATTACATTAAAAAAAAAACGGAAAATGGACATAGGCTCTGTTTGATAGAGTTTATTTAAGAGTTTATAGCTTATTTAAGCTACTAATAAGCTATAAACTCTGTTGGGTAATGTTTCTAAAATAAGTTAGTAGTTTAAAATAAGAGTTTATTTTGAAACACTACCTTAGGCGTTTCAAAAATAAGCTAGTACCTTTTTTTTTCTCTATATTTATCCTTATTATTTTAAATAAATAACATATTTTACAAATTAAAACCCATTTGGTCTTTCCTCCTCAATATGTTTGATTGTAATTTCAATTTGGCATTTGTGTGTTTGAACATTAATTTGTGTATGAACTAATTTTATGAACTATAAACATTTTATTATTTTATTATATGATTATTATTATTATTATTATATTTTATTTTACTTTAAAAAAACATTTTATTTTACTTTATATATTTTCAAATATATGTTCTTACTTTATATTTTATTAAAATATATTGATTTCATTATTTTATAATTTAATATGTAAACAAACTATTTAAATTTTATGAAGATGTCATTTATTTTAATCTTTTTACATTTAATTAACTTATCAAAAAATTAAATTTACCAAACACTTTATAACAGCTAGTTTAATAACTATTCAGATTTCAGCTTATAACTTATAGCTTTAGCTTTCAGTTACCTTTTCAACTAAGATTGCTGAACATAGCCATAAATTAATGATTACCAACCTTCATTCACTTTTATTAAATTTTTTTTCTAACTTAGGTGATGCAACTTTGGCAGACTAATTCTACAGGGGTCCTCAAAGTGAATACCTTGAGCTATGAATGAATTCAAGACTATTTGGAAGGGTGGTGTTTTAATGTCTGCAAACAAAATTCAAGAATGAATATGATGGAGGTGAGCAGACCTAGGGTCCACACGGTTTAAGCATTTTGAAATATAAAGTAATTGCTTTATTAGCTTCCTCAAACCGTGTGGACCATGGCCAGCCATCTTCAATAATCTCAATACGCAGATCTAGAAAAAGAAAAATTGAGAGACACTGTGAGATCTGAGCTGAGCTTCATTCTTCAATTACTTTCCCTTCATCTCAATGGCCACGGAAACAACTTCCACTAGTTCTCGTAATCAGGGTGCTTCTGCTGCAACGCCTCAACAAGTGTTCATGGTGGGTAACAACAATGCATTGGAAGAAATTAAGGACAAGCTCACCAACTCCTCAAAAGAAAGAGAAGTCATCTCCATCACAGGAATGGGAGGTATTGGCAAGACGACTTTGGCAAAAAACGTTTATGAAGATAAAGACATCAAGCGTCATTTTGATATTCAAGCATGGATTACTGTGTCTCAATCTTATTCCTTGGATGATTTGCTCCGAGTGCTCCTCCAATCAATTGACGTTTCTTCTCCAACAGAAGAACAATCTGCAGGAACCTTCGAACTCAAGGATAAAGTCCGTAAGTTGTTGCTGGGAAAGAGATATCTAATTGCAATAGATGACATATGGAGTACACAAGTTTGGGAGGATTTGAAGATATGCTTCCCATCAGAAAAGAGAAATGGGAGTCGAGTATTGTTGACAACTCGACTCACAAATGTGGCTACTCATGCTAGTTCTGGTGGTCTCCCATTTAGCATGCCTACCCTAAGCAAAGAAGAAAGTTGGGATTTATTTTGCAAAAAAGTGTTTGCAAAAGGATCTTGTCCTCCTTCTATTGAATTTGAGGAAATTGGGAGAGATATTGTGATGAAATGCAAAGGATTACCACTCTCAATTATGGTGATTGCTGGGATTCTATCCAAAGCTGAAATGAAGGTGGAAGATTGGGAAAATGTTGCCAAAGATGTAGCATTATCATCAACTTTATTTGAGGAGCAAAATTGTGAGGAAATACTTTTATTGAGTTACAACCACTTGCCTGAAAATCTAAAGACTTGCTTCTTATATTTAGGAGTATTTCCAGAAGATTATGAGATTCCAGCTCGAAGATTAGTTGGACATTGGGTCGTTCAGGGATTTGTAGAAGATGATGAGGCTTTGGTGGCTAACAATAAAGAAGAAGTGGCACGGCAAAAGTTGCAAGATCTTATTGATAGAAATTTAATTTTGGTGGAGAAAAGGGGATGGAGTGGAAGAATAAAGACGTGTAAGATCCATGACCTTACACATGAGATGTGCTTGAGACTAGCTAAAGGTAAAAATATATTGCATATCTACAAGTTTCAAGTTGGGCAATCCTTCAAAGAAATAAGTCAAGAAAATGGCAATTTTTGGGTAAGCCTACAATCAATTTCTAATATTAGTCGTTTAGGTTTTGACCATAGGACACTCTATAAATGCCATTCCTTTCTTGCTATGTTTCCATCTAAATATAGATACAGAACGCGTAGAGGAAGTCGGATCCTTACCAATTACTTGTTGACAGCAACATCAATTCAAGTACTTGACCTCCTTCCACTTTATTTTCCCTATTTTCCTTCATCTCTTTGGATAAATAACTTAAGTCAGTTGAGGTATCTAGCTTTGTACATTGGTGCATTTCCTGGTTCCTTGTCGATTTTAAGCAGCTTGAAAAATCTACAAACGTTAATTTTGCGTAGTGCAAAACCTTTTGTAGTATACTCAACCCTTCCAAAGGCACCACAATTAAGGGAGCTTTGCATTTTGAATAGATCTTCATTTCATTTTATAAATGAAGAAGAGAATTTAAAATTGGAGAATCTGACAACACTTTCGTGGTTAAGTGACTTATGTTGCAACAATGAAGCGTTGATGGTGAGGATTCCGAATGTAAAGAAATTGAGGGTAAAATATGAAGAGCCCAAGCGCGAAGACAGTATGCATCCTATTGACTTGCTCCATACTTTAAGCCATTTGGAATAACTCGAAGACATCAGGTTTGATGGATATGATTTGTATAAGTTGAGTAGGCTAGTTTATATTCCAAAACCATATGATGTTCCACCGAAGCTCAAGAAGTTGAAATTTGCTTACACTTGGATGAAATTGGGGATCACGATGACCATCCTTGGAAGGCTACCTAACCTCGAAGTTCTCCAACTAAAATGACATGCCTTTGATGGCTCAGAGACGGAATGGGAACAAGTTGAAGAGGGGTTTCCAAAATTGAAAGTATTAGTCTTCAAAGATCAAATTTTTTGTAGATGGAAAGACAGCGATTTCACTTTCCCAAGCCTTGAGTGCCTGGTGCTAAAGAATTCCTCACTCTTGGAATCACTCCCTTATGAGTGCCTTTCTGGATGTCCATGCCTTAAGCTAATTCACTTGGAATGGAATTGTAGAGATGGTGTTTTAGAGTCTGCAAAGAAAATTCAAAATGATGGAGATGGTCAGCTCGAGGTCCGCGAAGAAAATATTTTTTTAGTACGGTCTAGTTAGGCCACTTCCATTAAGAGTCGAACTTATATTGCCTCTATAGTCTACTCTATATATGCATTATCTTCTATACTCCATATACATTTGGATTGTTAATTAGTCTAACACTGTTTCTTTTTTTTTTTTTTTGAAAAGAAACAGTGTTAGACTAATTAACAAAAAACACTGTTTCTTTTCAAAAAAAAAAAAGAAACAGTGTTTTCTTATTTCAAGTACTTTGCAACACAGATTGAAGAGAATGGAAACAAGAAGCTAAGCATCACATGTTCTCCTACCACTTTGAAGGTAACTTTAATTTGATGACTCCACCATCATATCAACTGAAGCAAGCACCCATACATACCTCTTAGCTCCCTAAACAAATCCTAAGCTCTGTCAATGTTGTTGTGATTTAAGGTTAGAAAATTTACTTCATTGTTTTGGTTTTGCATTGCAAGTTATTTTTTCTTTTTCTTAGCAAATTGTGGTTTGATTTTGAGGTGAGAAATTGTTCCCTTGAAAGGTGGGAGTGCTTCGGTATAAGAAAAGGGACCGGCTTAGTTTTATTTTGATGATTGTTGCTTTTATGCAAGTTTTATGTGGTGGTTTTGTATGGATTATTGACTATCGAATCACAATGTGTAGTTGTGGGAGAGAAAAATTTATTATATTTATTATAGACTTTTAGCTTGATGCTAAAAAAAACGTAATTGGAATACATTTGATAAATCCTCAATCACTCGAGAAAAAAGAATTTTACATTTCTCAGGTGAAATTTACTTTTCTTGATATCATGAAATATGATTCGTATTGAGCCAAACTTTTCTAAATAAAAAATTATATCAAATGTGAGAATAATTCTTTTACCTTTTAAATTCGCAGAAAAATTCGAACTTTTCTAGCTACAAAACGCCCCTGATTATATAGTAAAAGAAGGTTATAAAAGACTTTTGTGTCACATTTTGATTGAATATGCACTGAGAAATAAAATTTATGAAAAAAAAAACATGGATATTTGTATGATGTTCAAAATTTAAAGACCTAAAGTTGATTTGCTAAGCACCAAATTTGCAGAAGCAGAACAATATGTAGGAAATCTCAAGATACAACAGAGTGGCAGGCTACATCTCAAGCAAACTATTAAAGGTGTCTAAGATTGGGGTTTCATATGGGTAAACATCTTCATTGCAAACTCGGCTAGTTTCTCAGTGGAAGGCATCACATCCTTCACGGCATCATCAGCGCAGAAATCTTGTGCCCAATTGGCCAAACCAGGAACCTTAGCTTCATCCACAAACTTAATCCTGTTAAATGTCTCGGTCACCCTTATCCAGGCCATAAAGCATCCCAGTGCAATGTCCAAGAACCCCATTCTCTCTCCCCCAAAGAATTTCTTCCCTTTGCTGCAACTTTGGAAGGCACCCTCCAACACCCCCAAGCCTTCTTCCACCTCACTTATCGCTGCCTTTTTGGCTTCCTCATCCTGAGCAGTTGCCACGGTTTGCAGCTTTGGGAACCACTGCACCACAAAAAATTACAATTATGTTGGGCGGAGGCTGATAAGAGCCAAGTCCAGCACTATGTAACTAGGAGAATTGTTGGGCAAGACAAGTAGGATAACTCTCAAAAATCTGTGGTGTAAAAAAATTAAATTGCTCTACCAACTGTAACTTTTAGCGTATTGATAAGTGTTTCATCTTAATAAGTAGTATCTGGGGATTCGAGACACAGTTTCAGTGATTTTCCGCCATATGGAGCTCATTTTCTCCGGTCAACGAAAATCATTTTACATTGAATGGGTTTTTCAGTGATTGCCAAACATCCAAAGCCTAGAAAATGATTTCCGAAAATCATTTTTCGGACTTCCAAACACACCCTTAGTACGAAATATGGTACTACGAAGAAACAGGCCATTTGGATTTTTTAATCTCGTTTTTATAAATAAATGAATTCTGATCAAAAGTTATAAAATTAATGAAAGAAAGAAGAATCTTATCATGGTGGATGATATGAAGAAATTGATGAGCTTTAGACTAAAATAGAAAAAGGGGGTTAATTACAGATTTTTTTTTTTAATTTCTTAAGTAGTTAGATTTAAAATAGATATTAGACCCTATGTTTTGTACGGTTGGGCATTATGCACAAACAAAAATTGACCCTGCTAAGAATCTAGAGAATAAATTAGTGCATCCCTACCAGTTTTAATAGAGTTTTTGTCAATAAAAAAATTTGGGATAGAAAAACAATACTGACTTTGGAAACTAAATTTTGGAGCAAAATTTCTCCTGCTTTGATTTTGTAGGAGTTGCAGGAGAAGACTAAAAAAAAAAAAAAAAAAAAAAAAAAAAAAAAAAAAAAAACCAAACAAGCGCGTTTGATCCAAACTTCGCGCTCGCTGGGGAGCGTCAGAGTGGCCACCAAACTTTTAAATGCAACTTTTATATTTTTTTTGTCAGAATTTATTTTTTATTCTTTTTTCTTTTTCTCCTTTTTATCTTTCCTTTCATATTCTTTTTCTTAATCACACTTACAAAAACCAGTCGTTATACCATGGACCACGGTCCACAATGCATTGTGGACCGCGGTCACTAATACTACAGTTCATCTCAAAAAATACTGCCTTACATTTGTTTTTATATTATTGAATGAAACTGTAGTTATATCGAAATGTAACTGTAATTGTATTGAAATGTAACTGCAGTGTATATGAACTGATATTGAATAACAGTTTCACATTTGTGTTTTATATTATCGAATGAAACTGTAGTTATATCGAAATGTAACTGTAGTTATATCGAAATGTAACTGTAATTGTGTTGAAATGTAACTGCAGTGTATATGAACTGATACTGAATAACAGTTTCACATTTGTGTTTTTTTATTATCGAATGAAACTGTAGTTATATCGAAATGTAACTGAAGTTGTGTTGAAATGTAACTGCAGTGTATATGAACTGAAAGTAAATGACGCGGAACGGAAGTCGTTTTATCTGTCTGTTTTCATTAATTAAAACGACGTTGTTTTGATGCGCGATACACGATATAATTTGCGGCAAAACTCCTCAAAATCACAAAAAATCCTATAATTACGGATTTTCTTAGAGTGAGGCAGAGAGAGAGAGAGAGAAAAAGAGGAATAGGGAAGTGGGTTTGGTCTTTACACTTTACAGCACAAAAGGAATAGGAAAGTGGATTTGGTCCGACAAAGGTGGATAATGCCATGGAAAAGAGAAAGTAAACATCATATTTATATACATATTGCACACTCAATCATCAATAATTGAATTCTTTATATTAGATCAAGCAATTCATGTCCAAACCTCACTGGCCTCCCATTCACCTTTTGAGCATCCATATTAGTTGTGAATTTTACACAATTTTTTTATGTGGCACTAATAAAGAAAGGTAGGAGAACAAAAAAAATCAAAAGAAAGAAAAGGAAAAAATAATTTGACATGGAAATCAAATTATTTTGTTTGGTTGGAGGGAATTACAATTCCCTCATTTTCATGGAATTAGAATCACATGATCACCTGGGATTTTAATTCCGTAAATTTTAGGAAAAAAAAATCCTAACACCACAAACAACAACAACATTATTATTATTATTATTATAGACAGAACTTTAGTTTTTGTGGAAAAATGTAGAGTGAGTGGAAGATTGATGACGTGTAATATCCAACATTTCCTCCAACAACATAATCTATTCCTTTTCTCTCTTTTTTTTTTTTTTTTTTTTTTTTGTGGAAATTTTCTCTCTTTTCTTTTCTTCCCTCCATCTCACCTTTACATAATTTTTTTTTTAAAAAAAAAACCCAAAAAATCATAAATGGAAATGCTCTTTGCTCAAAATGCATTGAGGTTTAACGTGTATTCCTAAAATTCTGGATAAGGGAAGTATTTGTAGAATACGAATTAAATCTTCCTTAAGAGACATTTTGTTACTTTTTCATCAATTAAACTCTCATGAAAATGTTTCCAAAATTATGTTTGTTGGGAATAAAATGAAAATTAATTATATGTTTGGTGTTATCTTGGAAAGATAACAATTAAATTTTATAAAATCAACAAAAAAACTAAATTTTAAATCAAAATCGTAAATTTTCTAGACTTTAAGTAGTAAAAAGTTAACCACTAAACCAAATAAAGTAAAAAACTTACAGCACGTTTGGTTCACGGAATGAATTTGGAGGGAATAGGAATGTTATTCCACAAGGAATGGAATAGGTAATGAATAGAACATAATTGTATTCTATTGTTTGGTTCGCTGAAGAAATAGACTTTAGGAATTGTATTATAACGTTTGGTTAGTAGAAGGAATAGAAATGGAATATATGCTTAAAGACATAAATACCCTTATGCAAAATATATTATTATTATTATTATTATTATTATTATTATTATTATTACTACCTAAGATTTTTATATAATATTATTTTATAGCAATTACAATATTAAAAAAATGATATATAAATTATGAAACAAAATATGCATATAAATAACAAAAATTTTTAAAGAACATTCAACAATATTAGGAATGAAGAAATTATAAGGTCTTCATTCAAGAAGTTAATTTGAGATGGGTGTTTCTCCTTATTTTAAGGAGTCTCTCCTTATTTAGGAGTCTTTCTACAACAAATGATGATATTCAAGAGTCAATAACTAATGATCCATAGCAATCAACTCACGTCTCTCATTTTAATTACCGACATACTTAAAACTAATTATTTAGCTCTGTCCTCTTCGCTCTGTGGAAGTTCGGATCGCCGCATTCTTGTATTGCTCGACGACTCATCCCTCAAGTCATCTCAGTCCCTCTTCTTTAACACTCTGCGATCTCGCTGTTTCGTTCTGAACCTCTTCTTTAACACTCTGCGATCTCGCTGTTTCGTTCTGAAATTCAAGCTCCTTGATGATCCCACCATCCATTTCGTTCTGAAATTCAAGCTCCTTGATGATCCCACCATCCAACGATATTGACAGTACTTGTACGATGCTAATGCATATGATTTAATTTGATCTGAAACATTGCTGCAGAGTGCGGTGTCGATTTGGATGAGGATCCCTTTGTTGTGGTTATTGATCATTCTAGCCATGCTCTCTCTGAAACTGAGAGAAAAAGAGAGAACCACTCTTTTGCACTGCTCAAAAGGAACTCCAAGTTTGGGTGATTCTTGATTCAGATTCAATGATGAGAAAAATAGTAATTTCCTGTCAATTGTTGGCACTTTCTGATTTCTACTCAATTCATTCCAACTTCTCAACCAGGTTGATCATCCATTTTAGAGACTCAAAAAACAAACCTAAAAATTTAAACAAAGGGTAAAAAAGGAAATATAATAAAATACATATTCCTAAGAGGTCAGGAATAGGTTAATACCGGGGACCCTGGTAATAGCTATTACCCTTGCAAGGGTAATAGCTCATTCCCAGGAACAATGTTCCTGGGAATACAAATCCGAACCAAACAACGGAATAGGTTATTACTGGGAATGCTATGCCATTCCCTACCTATTCCGTGAACCAAACATCCCATTAGTCATAAACATTAAAATCGAAACCTAAGATTGACAAGACCTAGGGTCTTGGTGTTTTGGTGTTTTAAACTAAATTTTAAATGTGAACCGTAAATGCTAATTGATTTGGAATGGTGAATTCTTGTGTTTTACAGGACGTTTGGTTGGAAATAAAAGATTAGAGCCAAAAGAAATTGTAATTTAGTGAGAGAAGAATAATGTGAAAAGAAAGTAAGAATTCAAATTACATTATTTGGAAGGAAGGAATAGAACTATTGAGAAGGAGAATGAAAGAAATGGTATAAAAATTAAAACAATGTATTTGTGTAATAATAATACTAATCAAAGGTATAAAAAAAGTTCTTTTAAAAAAAAAAAATTTCCCATTCTTTTCCCCATTAAATTGCAATTCATATTGGGAAGGATATGAATTGCAATTCAACAAAATAAAAAAATTACAATTCTTTTCAATCAAACACTATAATTTAAAGGATCACACTTGTGTGAGACCGTCTCACGGATCCTTATTCGTGAGACGGGCCGGGTCGGATCAAAGCACCATGCAAATGTCATACTTATATGTGCAACTATCATACTTATATGCTCATATAACACTAATCAAGAATATAATTTTTGTTACTTATAAGAGAAAAAGTAATACATTTTTCATAATAAGTAATATTGACAAGTGTCCCTTACTTATAAGGGCAAATATAATACTTTTGAAGAAAAAAATAATACTTTTAAATTGAAATATAAAAGTATTGTATTTTCCCTTAAAAGTATTACATTTACCATTATAAGTAACAAAATTTTATTCCTGATTAGTATTACATTTGAGCATATAAGTATGACATTTGTGCATATAAGTGTTACAATTGCATATTGACCCGACCCGTCTCATGGTGAGACGGTCTCACACAAATTTTTGCTTAATTTAAATGGTCAAAGCATTGTGTTGTAATTAAATTACAATTACAACCAAGTAAACAACGAATGTGATCAAACAAAATTGAAGATGATGGAGGTAACCAGACCTAGGGTCCACACGGTTTAAGCATTTTGAAACGTAAAATAGAAAAATATTCCGTAATTATTGCTTATTAGCTTCCAACCGTGTGGACCCCGGCCGGCCGGCCAAGTAATACTTTGCAGCTTGGCCATCATCAATAATGGAGATCTGATCTAGATCGAAAAATAACAAGTGAGAAACACTGAGAGAGCTGAGCTGAGCTTCATTCTTCAATTACTTTCCCTTCATCTCAATGGCCACGAAAACAACTTCCACTACTTCTCGTAATCAGGGTGCTTCTGCTGCAATGCCTCAACATGTGTTCATGGTGGGTAACAACAATGCATTGGAAGAAATTAAGGACAAGCTCACCAACTCCTCAAAAGAAAGAGAAGTCATCTCCATCACAGGAATGGGAGGTATTGGCAAGACGACATTGGCAAAAAATGTTTATGAAGATAAAGACATCAAGCGTCATTTTGACATTCGAGCATGGATTACTGTGTCTCAATCTTATTCCTTGGATGATTTGCTCCGAGTGCTCCTCCAATCAATTGACGTTTCTTCTCCAACAGAAGAACAATCTGTGCTCCTCCAATCAATTGACGCTTCTTCTCCAACAGAAGAACAATCTGCAGGAACCTTTGAACTCAAGGATAAAGTCCGTAAGTTGTTGCTTGGAAAGAGGTATCTAATTGCAATAGATGACATATGGAGTACACAAGTTTGGGATGATTTGAAGATATGCTTCCCATCAGAAAAGAGAAATGGGAGTCGAGTATTGTTGACAACTCGACTCACAAATGTGGCTACTCATGCTAGTTCTGGTGGTCTCCCATTTAGCATGCCTACCCTAAGCAAAGAAGAAAGTTGGGATCTATTTTGCAAAAAAATATTTGCAAAAGAATCTTGCCCTCCTATTGAATTTCAGGAAATTGGGAGAGATATTGTGATGAAATGCAAAGGATTACCACTCTCAATTATCTTGATGGCTGGGATTCTATCCAAAGCTAAAATGAAGGTGGAGGATTGGGAAAATGTTGCCAGAGATGTAGCATTATCATCAACTTTATATGAGGAGCAAAATTGTGAGAAAATACTTTTGTTGAGTTACAATCACTTGCCTGAAAATTTGAAGACTTGCTTCTTATATTTAGGAGTATTTCCAGAAGATTATGAGATTCCCGTTCGAAGATTAGTTGGATATTGGGTCGCTCAGGGATTTGTAGAAGATGATGAGGCTTTGGTGGCTAACAATAAAGAGGAAGTGGGATGGCAAAAGTTGCAAGATCTTATTGATAGAAATTTAATTTTTGTGGAAAAAAGGGGATGCTGTGGAAGAATAAAGACGTGTAAGATCCATGACCTTACACATGAGATGTGCTTGAGACTAGCTAAAGGTAAAAATATATTGCATGTTATTGACGACAAGTTTCATGTTGGACAGTCCTCCAAAGAAATAAGCCAAGAAGAAGAAGAAAATGGCAATTTTTGGGTAAGCCTACAATCAATTTCTAATATTAGTCGTTTAGATTTTGAGCATAGGACACTCCAGAAATGCCATTCCTTTCTTGCTATGTTTCCATCTAAATATGGATTCGGATATGATGGAGGAAGTCCGATCTTTACCAATTACTTGTTCACAGCAACATCAATTCAAGTACTTGACCTCCAATTTGTTTTTCCCTATTTGCCTGCATCTCTTTGGATAAATAACTTAAGTCAGTTGAGGTATCTAGCTTTGCACATTAGTGCATTTTCTGGTTCCCTCTCAATTTTAAGCAGCTTGAAAAATCTACAAACGTTGATTCTGTATAGTGCAAGACCTTATGGAGTAGTATACTTAACCCTTCCAAAGACACCACAATTAAGGGAGCTTTGCATTTTGAAAGGACCTTCATTTCATTTTAAAGATGATGAAGAGAATTTGATATTGGAGAATCTGACAACGTTTTTGTGGTTAAGTGACTTATGTTGCAACAATGAAGCGCTGATGGTGAGGATTCCGAATGTAAAGAAATTGGGGGTAAGATATGAAAAGCCCAAGCGTAGAGACAATATGCATCCTATTGACTTGCTCCATACTTTAAGCCATTTGGAACAACTCGAAGACATCAGGTTTTATGGATATCAATCGTTAAGGTACAATAGGCTAGTTTATATTCCAAAACCATATGATTTTCCACCGAAGCTCAAGAAGTTGAAATTTTCTAACACTTGGATGATATTGGGGATCACGATGACCATCCTTGGAAGGCTACCTAACCTCGAAGTTCTCCAACTAAAATGGAATGCCTTTGATGATTCAGAGACCGAGTGGGAACAAGTTGAAGAGGGGTTTCCAAAATTGAAAGTGTTAGTCTTCCAATCTCAAAGTCTTTGTAGATGGAAAGACAGCGATTTCACTTTCCCAAGCCTTGAGTGCCTCGTGCTAAAGAATTCCTCCTTGAAATCACTCCCTTATGAGAGCCTTTCTGGATGTCCATGCCTTAAGATAATTCACTTGGAAGGGCTTTGTAGTGATGGTGTTTTAGAGTCTGCAAAGAAAATTCAAAATGATGGAGATGGCCTGCTCGAGGTCCGCGAAGAAAATATTTATATCATGGGGGCGTTTCTTGACCTGTGAGTGCAACCGGATACCACTAGACCACAAGGTCTTGGCAGTTATGTTGCTCTACTCTATATATGCATTATCTTCTATACTCCATATACATCTGGATTGTTAATTAGTCTAACACTATTTCTTATTTCAACTACTTTGCAACATAGATTGAAGAGAGTGGAAACAACAAGCTAAGCATTACATGCTCTTCTACCACTTTGAAGGTAACTTTGATGACTCACCATCAAATCAACCGAAGCACTCACCCATACATACCTCTTAGCTCCGATCCCCTGCCACCTACTCCCCCAAAACAAATCCTAAGCTCTGTCAATTTTGTTGTGATTTAAGGTTAGAAATTACATCTTTGTTTTGGTTTTGTATTGCATGTTATTTTTCCATTTTTCTTAGCAAATTGTGATTTGATTTTGAGCTGAGAAATTGTTCCCTTGAAAAGTGGGAGTGCTTCGGAATAAGTAAAGGGACCGTCTTAGTTTTATTTTGATGATTCATGATTGTTGCTTTTATGCAAATTTTATGTAGTTGTTTTGCATGGATTGTTGAGTATTGAATCACAAATGGTATTATTATTATTTGATAAAATTTAATACATGTTTATTAAATTATTAGTTATGATTACACAGTGTAATATTATTTACCTACCTTAGAGATATTCATCTTACCCCAAAATAGATGTGCTTACCTACCTGATATGCCTATAAAAAAAAAATTGGGTTAGGTATCAAAATTTTTCAATCGTTACACGATGGACCAGGGTCCACTCTGTATTGTGGACCCTGATTCTAAATGACGTAATTTTGAATTTTAATTTGGATGGTGACAATTTGTTGTTCAATTCACGTTATAGGTTTTTTTTTTTTTTTTTTTTTTTTTTTTTTNTTTTTTTTTTTTTTTTTTTTTTTTTTTTATACTGTAAAGCATGCGTATGTATCTTGTTTTATACATTTCTTTGTCTCATGTTATGCAATTTTGTACCTGAAATAAAGTAAATATGATATGCGTTTTTGTGTTTTGTTTATGCGTTTTTGTGTCTTATGTTATGCAATTTTGTACCTTAAGATTAATTTATTGATTTTGTACTTGAACTAAAATAAATATAAAACATGTACATCTGTCTTGTGTTATGCGTTCCTATGTCTCATGTTATGCAATTCTGTATTTTAAGAGTATTGATTTTGTTGGGGTATTTGGTGCAGTAGAAATGAATATGTATGGAATGGAATTGTTTTTGATTTGGATGTGGTGTTATGCAGAGCATTTAACTTTCTGGAAATTGGAAGCATGCAAATATCCTGGATCAAAAGAGCAATGCTACTAATGTTGTGGATCACTGGATTTGGCCAGTTGCCGGGCGAATACAAATGAATACGGATGCATCTTTGGACTTGAACAACAATGAAATGGATGGGGTTAGGATGGATTTTGCGTGATGATGAAGGAAAATTCTTGGCAGCAAAAAATGTTCGGTTGGATGGAATATATAGTGTCAAAGAAGCTGAGACTATCAGTTTGAGGGAGGCTCTAAGTTGGCTTAAGGACACTGATATGGGTAGTTGGCATCGATGATTAATGATGTCGAATTTCGTTTTGTCAAACGATCTGCGAATTGTGCCGTCCTTACTGTTGTTAGGGAAGTCTTTTCTATGTCAGGTTGTGAGGAATGGCTTGATGTTCCTCCTATTTTTCTTGTAAACTGTCTTACTCGTGATTTAATGAATTAAGTTTTTATCTTAAAAAAAAAAAAGTAGTATCGATTTTGTACCTAGTATAAATTAAAATTTGTGTTAAAACATGAGAAACGAAAAACTACAGAATCTGTTAAAGTTTAAATATCAAAACGATGTCATTTTGATCTAGGGTTCAGATTGTGACGTGGACCTTGGTCCACGATATAGGATAAAAAAATCAGCATGATAAACCTTAAACAATAAATCTGATGGCTTAAACTGGCTAGCCCAATAGCCTGAGCCATTTAAAGCTATCTCCTTTTCTACAGTAATGTAGAACAAAATATATAGGAAAAGAAATTTATATATAAGCTATTCTTTAGTAATTTTTATTAAATTTGTAAATAAAATTTTAATAAAACATATATTGATATCAAAGAAAGTAAATTTCACCTGGAAATGTAAGATTCTTTTTTTCTTGAGTGATTGGGATCTACCAAATTTATTCAATTACGTTTTTTTTTTAGCATCAAGCTAAAAGTCTCTAATATATATAATAAATTTGTGCTTCCCACAACTACACATTGTGATTTGATACTCAATAATCCATACAAAACCACCACATAAAATTAAACTTGCATAAAAGCAACAATCATCAAAATAAAACTAAGCCGGTCCTTTTCTTATTCCGAAGCACTCCCACCTTTCAAGGGAACAATTTCTCAACTCAAAATCAAACCACAATTTGCTAAGAAAAAGGAAAAATAACTTGCAATGCAAAACCAAAACAATGAAGTAAATTTTCTAACCTTAAATCACAACAAAATTGACAGAGCTTAGGGTTTGTTTAGGGAGAGTAGGTGGCAGGGGAGCTAAGAGGTATGTATGGGTGATTGCTTCAGTTGATTTGCTGGTGAGTCATCAAAGTTACCTTCAAAGTGGTAGAAGAACATGTCATTGCAGCATTGCTTAGCTTGTTGTTTCCATTCTCTTCAATCTGTGTTGCAAAGTAGTTGAAATAAGAAATAGTGTTACACTAATTAACAATCCAAATGTATATGGAGTATAGAAGATAATGAATATATAGAGTAAATTGTGTAGGAAGCATAACCTCAGTTAATTTGGTCAAATTGTTGAGTTGGCAATCATCACAATATTATAAGTTCGACTCTTAATAGTATTAGTCTTTTTTAATGGGCCTAATCCAATATTGTGTTGTGGGGTAAACGAGCTCTTCGCGGACCTCGAGCTGGCCATCTCCATCATTTTGAATTTTCTTTGCAGACTCTAAAACACCATCACTACAACTCCCTTCCAAGTGAATTAGCTTAAGGCATGGACATCCAGAAAGGCACTCATATGGGAGTGATTCCAAGTTGATATTGTTTAACACCAGGCACTCAAGGCTTGGGAAAGTGAAATCGCTGTCTTTCCATCTACGAAGACTTTGATCTTCGAAGACTAACACTTTCAATTTTGGAAACCCCTCTTCAACTTGTTCCCACTCCGTCTCTGAATCATCAAAGGCATGCCGTTTTAGTTGGAGAACTTCGAGGTTAGGTAGCCTTCCAAGGATGGTCATGGTGATCCCCAATTTCATCCAAGTGTTCAAAAATTTCAACTTCTTGAGCTTCGGCGGAAAATCATATGGTTTTGGAATAGAAACTAACCCACTATACTTTAACGAATAATATCCATAGAACCGGATGTCTTCGAGTTGTTCCAAATGGCTTAAAGTATGGAGCAAGTCAATAGAATGCTTACTGTCTCTGTACTTGAGCACTTCATATCTTACCCCCAATTTCTTTACATTTGGAATCCTCACCATCAATGCTTCATTTTTGCAACAAAAGTCACTTAACCACAAAAGTGTTGTCAGATTCTCCAATATCAAATTCTCTTCTTCTTCATCTTTAAAATGAAATGAAGAGTTATTCAAAATGCGAAGTTGCCTTAATTGTGGTATCTTTGGAAGGGTTAAGTATACTACTTCATAAGGTCTTGCACTATGCAGAATCAACGTTTGTAGATTTTTTAAGCTGCTTAAAATTGAGAGGGAACCAGAAAATGCACCAATGTGCAAAGCTAGATACCTCAACTGACATAAGTTATTTATCCAAAGAGATGAAGGCAAATAGGGAAAATAAAGTTGAAGGAGGTCAAGTACTTGAATTGATGTTGCTGTGGACAAGTAATTGGTAAGGATCGGACTTCCTTCACGCGATCCGAGTGTATATTTAGATGGAAACATAGCAAGAAAGGAATGGCATTTCTGGAATGTCCTATGGTCAAAACCTAAACGACTAATATTAGAAATTGATTGTAGGCTTACCCAAAAATTGCCATTTTCTTGACTTATTCCTTTGGAGGACTGTCCAATTTGAAACTTGTCATCAATGACATGTAATATATTTTTGCCTTTAGCTAGTTTCAAGCACATCTCACGCGTAAGATCATGGATCTTACACGTCTTTATTTTTCCGCCCCATCCCCTTTTTTCCACCAAAATTAAATTTCTATCAATAAGATCTTGCAACTTTTGCCATGCCACTTCTTCTTTCTTGTTTGCCACCAAAGCCTCATCTTCTACAAATTCCTGAGCGACCCAATATCCAACTAATCTTCTAACTGGAATCTCATAATCTTCTGGAAATACTCCTAAATATAAGAAGCAAGTCTTCAAACTTTCAGGCATGTGGTTGTAACTCAATAAAAGTATTTCCTCACAATTTTGCTCCTCATATAAAGTTGATGATAATGCTACATCTCTGGCAACATTTTCCCAATCCTCCACCTTCATTTCAGCCTTGGATACAATCCCAGCAATCACCATAATTGAGAGTGGTAATCCTTTGCATTTCAACACAATATCTCTTCCAATTTTCTCAAATTGAATAGGAGGACAAGATTCTTTTGCAAATACTTTTTTGCAAAAGAGATCCCAACTTTCTTCTTTGCTTAGGGTAGGCATGCTAAATGGTAGTCCACCAGAACTAGCATGAGTAGCCACATATGTGAGTCGAGTTGTTAACAATACTCGACTCCCATTTCTCTTGTCTTCAAAGCATATCTTCAAATCATCCCAAACTTGTGTACTCCATATGTCATCTATTGCAATTAGATACCTCTTGCCCAGCAACAACTTACGGACTTTATCCTTGAGTTCGAAGGTTCCTGCAGATTGTCCTTCTATTAGAGAAGAAGCGTCAAGTGATTGGAGGAGCACTCGGAGCAAATCATCCAAGGAATAAGATTGAGATACAGTAATCCATGCTCGAATGTCAAAATGAGACTTGATGCATTCATCTTCATATACTTTTTTTGCTAAAGTTGTCTTCCCAATACCTCCCATTCCTGTGATGGAGATGACATCTCTTTTTTTTGAGGAGTTGGTGAGCTTGTCCTTAATTTCTTCCAATGCATTGTTGTTACCCACCATGAACACTTGTTGGGGCATTGCAGAAGAAGCACCCTGACGAACACTACTGGTGGAAGTTTTCGAGGCCATTGAGATGAGGGAAAGTAATTGAAGAATGAAGCTCAGCTCAGCTCTCCCAGTGTCTCTCACTTTTTCTTTTTCGATCTAGATCTGCGTATTGACTATTGAGGTTATTGATGATGGTGGCCAAGCTGCACACTATTTCTTTTTGGATCTAGATCTGCGCATTGAGATTATAATAAGCAATTATTTTACATTTCAAAATGCTTAAACCGTGTGGACCCTAGGTCTGATCAATCAAAACTTAGCATTTTGCCGCCCATAGAAAGTGACATCGTTTTGATGCAAATTATTCTGTTCATTTATTTTTTGGCAGCATTGATAGTTTTGATCATTTATTATTAAATTGGCTGTTTTGTTCCATTGCCATTCACATTATCTTCACAATCTATTATATTTAATGTACCTATTGCTGTAAATCTATATAATAAAGCCATAACTTTTGACCAATCAGAGCTTAGCATTTTGCCGCCCATAGAAAGTGACATCGTTTTGATGCAAATTATTCTTGTAACCCCTCGTCTATTCAGATAAGTTTAGGATTAGAAATTTTTTTTTTTTAGGCTATGACATTTATGAGATGATCTCTCGGTACTTCAGAAGGATTTTTATAAGAGAGACTAGTTATTAATAAGCTGCGATCTACGTGCCGGTCACGAACCGTAAGATTTTTAAGGACGTATATACAGTTCGAATTTCCCTAAGAAATGGATTATTAAGCATGATACGATTAAGCGTGAACTTCCTACTCAGTTCAGTGGAAATTAGACGAACTGCAAGAGTGAAATTTATTACGAACCTCCGTACCACTGTATTTCGCGAGATACCGAAAAATTCCCGATTTTAGTGGTTAATGACGGGATTATTTTTAGAATAATTTTGGTGTTAGAATTTTCCCGAATTAAGTTATATTCCTCCGAACTTTTATCTGATTTAATCCCTAACTGGCAAAGGAGTCTTATTCTACAAGGCATACCATGGGATTGTGACAAGTGTCACATTTATTCACCACATAGTAATAAATAATTAATTAAATGAGAAGAGTATGGGATAAGCTAGCTAAGAGGATTGATCTCCAAGTCTTCCCCATCCCTACCATTTTCGAAAATTAGAGAAGGAAAAAGGGAGAAGGAAAATATCATCTTCATCTTTGAGATCCAAGAACTCCATAGCTATTTTCTTCAACACAAGTGCTCCATCATAGGTAAAAAACTTTGGTTTTGTTCGGTTAATATGACTAGAATCCTTCCTAAAACTTAAGTTTAAACTAAGGGTTCATAAAAATGTGGTTATCATGGTGATTTTTGTTTAGGATCTTCGGTGAAAAGTTTGGAGGAGAAAATCACCATCTTTCTACGGTTTTAAAAATCTACTTGGGAGGTAAGGAATCCCTTAAGTTGGTTTAGTCACTTGAAGGTGAACAAATGCTAGTAGATTATGAGACTAGGAATTTTATGTGAAAATTATGTGTTAAGTTTGTGGATCTACAAGTTGGCTCAAAGGACTACACCTTGATTTTTGGTAATTTTTGTATACATGTTCGTGGCTAATTTATGCATGTATATGTTGTATTTATGTCCATATAAGCTTATACTTGTGAAAATAGTGGAAAATCGAGGCGTTACAACCCATTTTTCGCTGCCCGAAGTTGGCAGATCCGGATGGACGCGACCGTGGACGCGCGTCCACTGGCGTCCGAAGTTTCGGCGTCACGGCCGAAAGGCCGGACGCAACCACGGACGCGCATCCGCTGCGCGTCCGTGGGTGTCCAATGTTTCGGCGTCAAGCCGAACGAGCGGACGCAGCTCGGACGCACACGTCCGCCGTGCGTCCGATGCTGCGGACAGCCGCGAGTCTGCGCGGCGCGGTTCCGTTTTCGACCGAACCTTCTTCCGATGTTTTTTCTCCTGAATGTGATGATGTTTGAAAGGCCTACGGGCAACCGAGTCAATTCTTTTTGAAAGTTCAAATATTATTTTGTAAATTATGTTCGTCAATTTGGAGAAAAACCGTGTTTTTAAGAAACAAGCGTGACCCTTATCACTTGGGATTTTATGATGAAAAGTCATTGACAAACATGAGTATTTTGGAAACATATTTGGATGAGAATAATTGTTTTGAGACATCATGTGTAGAATACTAATTAAACCCAAGGAAAGAAAGAATGTTTTGAAAACCTTAGTTCTGGATAATGTTGTTGAAATGTTTGACTTTGCAGGAGGCTTGTGAGCCGTGCCCCCAAAGTTATTGAGATGTTTGACTTTGCGGGAGGCTTGTGAGCCGTGGCCCCGAAGTTATTGAGATGTTTGACTTCGCGGGAGGCTTGTGAGCTGTGGCCCCGAAGTTATTGAAATGTTTGACTTTACGGGAGGCTTGCGGGAGCCGTGGCCCGGAAGTTATTGAGATGTTTGACTTTACGGGAGGCCTGCGGGAGCCGTGGCCCGGAAGTTATTGAGATGTTTGACTTTACGGGGAGCCGTGGCCCGGAAGTTATTGAGATGTTTGACTTTACGGGAGGCCTGCGGGAGCAAGTTATTGAGATGTTTGACTTTACGGGAGGCCTGCGGGAGCTGTGGCCCGGAAGTTATTGAGATGTTTGACTTTGCGGGAGGCTTGTGAGCCGTGGCCCCAAAGTTATTGAGATGTTTGACTTTGCGGGAGGCTTGTGAGCCGGGGCCCCAAAGTTATTGAGATGTTTGACTTCGCGGGAGGCTTGTGAGCCGTGGCCCCGAAGTTATTGAGATGTTTGACTTCGCGGGAGGCTTGTGAGCCGTGGCCCCGAAGTTATTGAGATGTTTGACTTCGCGGGAGGCTTGTGAGCCGTGGCCCCGAAGTTATTGAGATGTTTGACTTCGCGGGAGGCTTGTGAGCCGTGGCCCCGAAGTTATTGAGATGTTTGACTTCGCGGGAGGCTTGTGAGCCGTGGCCCCGAAGTTATTGAGATGTTTGACTTCGCGGGAGGCTTGTGAGCCGTGGCCCCGAAGTTATTGAGATGTTTGACTTCGCGGGAGGCTTGTGAGCCGTGGCCCCGAAGTTATTGAGATGTTTGACTTTGCGGGAGGCTTGTGAGCCGTGGCCCCAAAGTTATTGAGATGTTTGACTTTGCGGGAGGCTTGTGAGCC
Organism: Ipomoea triloba; assembly: GCF_003576645.1. Lineage (NCBI taxonomy): Eukaryota > Viridiplantae > Streptophyta > Magnoliopsida > Solanales > Convolvulaceae > Ipomoea > Ipomoea triloba. The sequence continues at coordinate 3,616,753 of NC_044929.1, forward strand.
GTGGCCCCAAAGTTATTGAGATGTTTGACTTCGCGGGAGGCTTGTGAGCCGTGGCCCCGAAGTTATTAAGATGTTTGACCTGCGGGAGGCATGAGTGCCGCGGCCCGAGGTTCTTGAAAATATTCCGAGATTACCATACACTTATCCAGGGGGAAACTAAGTAAATCCGAGATTACCATACACTTATCCAGGGGGAAACTAAGTAAATTCGAGATTACCATACACTTATCCAGGGGGAAACTAAGTAAATTTTAGATTACCATACACTTATCCAGGGGGAAACTAAGTAAATTTTACTAACTATGACACTTATCCAGGGGGAAACTAAGTAAATTTTACTAACTATGAAACTTATCCAGGGGGAAACTAAGTAAATTTTACTAACTATGAAACCATAGTTACTCCGTAACTATGTCGAAGAATAAAATACCACGAGTCTTGGACAGTAAAGTGCGTGTGTTGTGAACTCTCTATTTTGAGTTAAATGATGGAAATTCTTGGAAATGAAAAGTATTATATGCTGTTGCAACTCATATGCCCTACTATACTTTCTTTCGTTGATAATCTGGTTACATGTAGATTTTCAACTTATAGGTAAAGCTTACAGCTTCCTAAATATCACTTTTTCGAAATCTTTGTTTACTTTTGAGTGACAATGGATTTCCTTACTTAGCCGTCGCGCTAACTACACTTCGATGTGTTTACAGATGTTGTCTAGTGTGGGCTCCTGCACTTCGATGTGTTTACAGATGTTGTCTAGTGTGGGCTCCTGAACTTCGATGTGTTTACAGATGTTGTCTAGTGTGGGCTCCTGAAGCCCGATGTGTTTACAGATGTTGTCTAGTGTGGGCTCCTGAAGCCCCATGAGCTCTGAATAGGATGGAAGTCGAGGCTGATGACTACTCTATCCTAGAATAGACACCCTGGAAGAATTATTCCCATATGTACATATTTGGATGTTGATATGGTTATTTGAGGTTGTAAGTTTAGCTTTAGCGTTTGGGTATAGGAGAGATACCTAAGCGTGGCGGTAACACCCAGTTTTCTGCTGGTTAGATGCTTCCGCAATGTATTGTATCCTTAGGGATTTTGTAATAAATCCAAGATGTAAAAATTGGGGTGTTACAATTCTGTTCATTTATTTGTTAGCAGTATATTCTTTTTCAACTTAAGTTCAGTTTTTTTTATATACAAATAAAATTAATATATAAAAATATATATCATTAAAAAGTTATAATTAAAAACTTTTAAATAACACATATATTGATATTTTTATTTTAATGTATTAAAATAGAAGTGTTGTTTTCCCGCCCATCTTAAAAAAATATTCTGTTTTGAAATTTGAAATTACAATCATTTTTTACCTAATTAAATAATTAAAAAAATCCTATATATGTTAATTTAATTTATAGTAATGATTACCTAAAATATTTATTATACCATGAATCATGGTCTACTTTTAAGGTAAACTAAACTAATAGTCCGTATATTCTTTTTCAACTTAAGTTCAGTTTTTTTTATATACAAATAAAATTAATATATAAAAATATATATCATTAAAAAGTTATAATTAAAAAATTTTAAATAACACCTATATTGATATTTTTATTTTAATGTACTAAATTAACATACAATTATTTTAAATCACTATATTATATTCATTTTCAATATAATATTAGTTCATTTTTAAAATGTTGTAAATTGATTTTTTACAATACTATTGCAATATATAATAAAAATTAACATAGACTTACATAATAATATATATTAAAACAGAAGTGTTTTTTTTCCGTTCATCCTAAACGATGGGTTTACCCCAAAATAGATGGGTTTACCTACCTGATATGCCTAAAAAAAATTTGGGTTAGGTAACAAAATTTTTCAATCGTTATACGATGGACCAGGGTTCACTGTGCATTGTGGACCATGATTCTAAACGATGTAGTTTTGAATTTTAATTTTGATGGTGACACTTTATTGTTCAATTCATGTTATAGCATGCATATGTATCTTGTTTTATACGTTTCTTTGTCTCATGTTATGCAATTCTGTACCTGAAATAAAGTAAATATGATATGCGTTTTTGTGTTTTGTTTATGCGCTTTTGTGTCTTATGTTATGCAATTTTGTACCTTAAGATTAATTTATTGATTTTGTACTTGAACTAAAATAAATATAAAGCATGTACATGTGTCTTGTGTTATGCGTTCCTATGTCTCATGTTATGCAACTCTGTATTTTAAGAGTATTGATTTTGTTGGGGTATTTGGTGTAGTAGAAATGAATATGTATGGAATGGGATTGTTTTTGACTTGCATGTGGTGTTATGCAGAGCATTTAACTTTCTGGAAAATTGGAAGAATGCAAATATCCTGGATCAAAAGAGCAATGCTACTAATGTTGTGGATCACTGGATTCGGCCAGTTGCTGGGCGAATAAAATTGAATACGGATGCATCTTTGGACTTGAACAACAATGAAATGGGGTTAGGATAGATTTTGCCATTTTTGCGTGATGGTGAAGGAAAATTCTTGACAGGCAAAAAATGTTCGGTTGGATGGAATATATAGTGTCAAATTAAAGAAGCTGAGGCTATCAGTTTGAGGGAGACTCTAAGTTGGCTTAATTGCATCACTGGCATGGGTAGTGTCGATGTGGAGATGGATTCTCATATTCTTTTTTATGCTATTTCATCTTCTTCTTTTAGCTCTACTTTTGGTCTTTTAGTTGATGATATTATATTAAAGAATTGGATGGCATCGATGATTAATGATGTCGAATTTCGTTTTGTCAAACGATCTGCGAATTGTGCCGTCCATACTGTTGCTAGGGAGGTCTTTTCTGTGTCAGGTTGTGAGGAATGACTTGATGTTCCTCCTATTTTCCTCGTAAACTGTCTTACTCGTGATTTAATGAATTAAGTTTTTATCTTAAAAAAAAGTAGTATAGATTTTGTACCTAGTATAAATTAAAATTTGTCTTAAAACATGAGAAACGGAAAACTACATAATCTGTTACAGTTTAAATATCAAAACGATGTCGTTTTGATCTAGGGTTCAGATTGAAATCGCTATCTCCTTTTCTATAGTAATGTAGAACAAAATATATAGGAAACGAAATTTATATATGAGCTAATCTCCGGTCCGAGTATCAAAAACGTAGGTAGCCCACACTGGGTTTCAAACATGAGACCTCTCATTTGAAAAGTCATAACTATGTCATTCAACCACAAAGCCTTTGACTTTCTTAATTCCAATTACAAATAATTAATATATTTAAACTATCTATTATTCTTTTAACTTACTCATTAATTTCAATAAAGAAGGTCTTAGATTTGAACTACATCCCAATAAAAACTGACATAATCATTGAACATATATTATTAATATTTTTAGAGTGCATTAAAAAATACAATATAAAATTTAGCATAAATTTTGGTCAATTAATTAGCCATACTATATAGTGTTCAAAGTTGAGCATTAAAAATTACAAATAAGAAGCCTTGAAATTCATTTTCTTGTATTTTTTTATTATTTTTATTTTATATCCTATTCATTTTTAATATTATGCTTATTTTAATATTTTTATAAAGTGTAATATCCTATTTAGTTTACTACTTTGTAAATATTTTGTTTATTTTAAAATTATGTAAATTTTAATATTTTATTTATTATATATTATGTAAATCTTAATACTACGTTGTTTTAGTACGTACTATTGATTCTATTATAACGTAGTATACGTTATATACTTTCTCTATTTGTTATAGTCGAAATAGTCAATATCCCATCACCGGAGTTCGATCTTGTGACCTTTGATCTTAGCACAAGGTGCTTGGCTACTATGTCTGTGAACAATATAATATTTTAATTTTAATATTTATTTATTTAATATTTTACTTTTTATATCCTATTTATTTTACTATTTTTGTAAAATTTAATATTTTATTTATTATAATATTCTATTTTATTTATGTTTAATAAATTTTAAAATTTAATAGATTTTTTGGTTAATATTATTTAATTTAATATTTTCATAATCTGTAAATTTTATATTATGTTTAAGTATCACAATTTTAGTTATAAATTTTACAATATATATCATAAGTAACAATCAGTTTTACCATAATTAGTATCACAATTTTACATATGAATATTATAACATCTATATCTATACTATTAATAAAAATAAAATCCTCAAATTTAACTTTCCGCCAAAAACACTCCTATACTATCCAGGTTTGCGTAATATTATAAAATATGATAATACAATTTATAATAAAATATATTCTTCTCTACGTTCATATTCGTAATACAATTCTATATTAAAATTACTAATCATAATTATACAGTACATATATTTGCCTGCAATGCAATCTATCTATCTATACTATTAATAAAAACAAAATCCTCAATTTTAACTTTCCAACCAAAACATTCCTATACTATTCAGATTTACGTAATATTGTAAAATATGATAATACAAAATTGTAAATGCTAAATTTTAAGTAGTAAAAAGTTAACCACTAAATTAAATAAAACTAAAAACTTAGTCATAAACTTTAAAATCGAAACCTAAAATTGACAAAACCTAGGGTTCTGGTGTTTTGGCGTTTTAAACTAAATTTTAAATGTAAACCGTAAATGCTAATTGATTGATTTGGAAGGGTGGGTTCTTGTTTTTACAGGGCGTTTGGTTGAAACAAAAGAATTAGAGCCAAAAGGAATTGCAATTCAGTGAGAAAAGAATAAGGTGAAGATAAAGTAGGAATTCAAATTACAATGTTTGTTAGGGAGGAATAGAACTATTGAGAATGAGAATGAAAGAAATAGTATAAAAACTAAAATGTATTTGTGTAATAATAATACTAATAATAATCAAAGGTATAAAAAATAATAAAAAAAAACTTTTTTTTCTTTTCATTTTTCCCTTTCCTTTCCCAATTGAATTACAATTCATATTAGGGAGGATATGAATTGCAATTAAACAAAATGAAAAAAATTATAATTCTCTTCAATTAAAGACTATAATTTAAATGGCCAAAGCATTGTGTTGAAATTAAATTGCAAGTGCATCTAACTAAATAACCCATCGATGCCAATATGCCATCAAACAAAATTGAAGTTGATAGAGGTGACCATGTAATATAAGCAATTTGTCTCCATTGAGGCTCAAACTCACTCTCTTTCATATGGAAGTGCATGCCGGATATCACTAGATCACAAAATCTTGGCAAATATAGTTTAAGCATTTTGAAAAGTAAAAAGTGAGAATTGAGCTATTTATCAAGGTTATTGAAAAATAAGGAGGAAAATAAGATTTTTTTCTGAAAAATATAAATATTGAACAATTTGAATGGTTGCAATACTTATAAAATTGACCTTTTTTTTTTAAATACAAAACCCTCAATCATTGATTAATAATGATGGAGGCTAAGATAAATGTTTACCTTTTTTATAGGAGAACCGGGTATGAATGTACAGAATGTGAGATAGAAAGATAGCAACTTTATTGATTGGGGACGAATCTGTGCAAGTGTATAATACTCGAGATAATGGTCTAAAATGACGGCCTAAAGATTAAATGAGTTGAATTTACTAGGGAAAATTGTAATTTTTGTCCCTTCATAATATGTCAATTATCATTGTCACTCATGAATTATTAATGGTGTAAATGTTGCCCTTCAATTTTCAAAAACGGTACATATATTGCCCTTCCCGTAACGAATGAGGGGCAATATTTACACCACGGGAGGGACAATATATGTACCGTTTTTAAAAATTGAGGGGCAATATTTACACCACTAATAATTCAAAGGTGACATTGATAATTGGCATATTATAGAAGGGCATAAATTACAATTTTCCGAATTTACTAACAAGACACTACTAGACAAGAAGTGTTGTAATGGCAAGACAATGATGTCCAAGGAGGAGGCCAACCTATTAATAGTGACCAAGACCCCTCCATGTTGCACGAAGTGTGTGATAGCCATTCATCCATCACCTCCACCGTCCACGTGTCCCTCACTCTCCCTTGCTTCCCAGGACGACGCACCTCAACGGTGAAGGGCATGCAGCTAGATAAGAATGTCTCAATCTTTGCCCAAAACCAATTGACTGACTTGATAAGCCCCAAAACAATTTAGGGTTACGATCAAAAAATTTTAGTCCAGTAAAAAATTAACCAATAATCTCAAAACAGATAAATTCGATGGTCCAAACAGGCTAGCCTGAAATTTAGTGAATTAGTCCAATAGTCCGAACCATTATTTAAGGTTATTTTTTTGTGTCACAAGTGAAATGGAATAAAATATATAGAGAATTTATATGTAACCTAATTTTTATTAAGTTTGTAAATAAAATTTTAATAAATTTATTAGAAAATAAAATAATTTTATGAAAATAAATAATGAAAAATAAAAAATTATTATAAATATTATATTACCCTGTAAATATATTAATTATATTTAGTTGTCAAAAACTTTATGATGTAGTGGCACTAAGTTGCTCTTCCATATGGGAGATTATGGGTTCGAGAAAGATTAAATTGATTGAATTATATATAAATTTATGAATTAAAAGTTTAGAATATTTATTTATAAAATAATATACACAATCCCCCTCCAAGAAGAACTTCCCTCCCCTTTAATTGTTTTCTCTTCTTCCCCCAATCTCCCCTTTGGAGATGATTTAAGTGCCTTCTTCGTCAAAGTGAATGCCTTAGCTAATTGATTTGGAAGGGTGGGGTTCTGGTGTTTTAATGTGTGCAAACAAAAATTCAAAATGATGAAGGTGACCAGACCTAGCTAGGGTCCACACGGTTTAATTAAGCATTTTGAAATGTAAAATACGGAGTAATGGCTTATTGCTTCCTCAAACCGTGTGGACCACGGCCAAGTAATACTGTGCAGATTGGCCTTCATCAATAATCTCAGTACGCAGATCTAGATCTAGATCTAGAAAAAGAAAAAGTGAGAGACACTGTGAGAGCTGAGCTGAGCTTCATTCTTCAATTACTTTCCCTTCAATTCATCTCAATGGCCACGAAAACAACTTCCACTAGTTCTCGTAATCAGGGTGCTTCTGCTGCTATGCCTCAACAAGTGTTCATGGTGGGTAACAACAATGCATTTGCAGAAATTAAGGACAAGCTCACTAACCCGTCAATTAAAGAAAGAGAAGTCATCTCCATCACAGGAATGGGAGGTATTGGGAAGACGACTTTGGTAAAATACGTATATGAAGATAAAGACATTAAGTGTCATTTTGACATTCAAGCATGGATTACTGTGTCTCAATCGTATTCCTTGGATGATTTGCTCCGAGTGCTCCTCCAATCAATTGACGCTTCTTCTCCAACAGAAAAACAATCTGCAGGAACCTTCAAACTCAAGGATAAAGTCCGTAAGTTGTTGCTGGGAAAGAGGTATCTAATTGCAATAGATGACATATGGAGTACACAAGTTTGGGATGATTTGAAGATATGCATCCCATCAGAAAAGAGAAATGGGAGTCGAGTATTGTTGACAACTCGACACACAGATGTGGCTACTCATGCTAGTTCTGGTGGTCTTCCATTTAGCATGCCTACCCTAAGCAAAGAAGAAAGTTGGGATCTATTTTGCAAAAAAGTATTTGCAAAAGGATCTTGTCCTCCTTCTATTGAATTTGAGAAAATTGGGAGAGATATTGTAAAGAAATGCAAAGGATTACCACTCTCAATTATGGTGATTGCTGGGATTCTATCCAAGGCTGACATGAAGGTGGAGGATTGGGAAAATGTTGCCAGAGATGTAGCATTATCATCAACTTTATATGAGGAGAAGAATTGTGAGAAAATACTTTTGTTCAGTTACAATCACTTGCCTGAAAATTTGAAGACTTGCTTCTTATATTTAGGAGTATTTCCAGAAGATTATGAGATTCCAGCTCAAAGATTAGTTGGATATTGGGTCGCTTAGGGATTTGTAGAAGATGAGGCTTTGGTGGCTAACAATAAAGAAGAAGTGGCATGGCAAAAGTTGCAAGATCTTATTGATAGAAATTTAATTTTGGTGGAGAAAAGGGTACGGAGTGGAAGAATAAAGACGTGTAAGATCCATGATCTTACGCGTGAGATGTGCTTGAGACTAGCTAAAGACAAAAATATATTGCATGTTATTGATGACAAGTTTCAAGATAGACAGTCCTCCAAAGGAATAAGTCAAGAAAATGGCAATTTTTGTGTAAGCCTACAATCAATTTCTAATATTAGTCGTTTAGGTTTTGAGCATAGGGCACTCCAGAAATGTCATTCCTTTCTTGCTATGTTTCCATCTAAATATGGAAACAGATCGCGTGAAAGAATTCCGATCCTTACCAAGTACTTGTCCACAGCAACATCAATTCAAGTACTTGACCTCCTTCCATTTCGTTTTCCCTATTTTCCATCTCTTTGGATAAATAACTTTAGTCAGTTGAGGTATCTAGCTTTGTACATTGGTGCATTTCCTGGTTCCTTGTCCATTTTAAGCAGCTTGAAAAATCTAGAAACGTTGATTCTGCAAAGTGCAAGAAGTTTTAAAGTAGTATACTTAACCCTTCCAAAGACACCACAATTAAGGGAGCTTTGCATTTTGAGAGGATCTTTATTTCATTTTAAAAATGAAGAAGAGAATTTTAAATTGGAGAATCTGACAACGCTTTTGTGGTTAAGTGACTTATGTTGCAACAATGAGGCGTTGATGGTGAGGATTCCGAATGTAAAAAAATTGTGGGTAAGATATGAAGAGCCCGAGCTCAAAGGCAAAATGCATCCTATTGACTTGCTTCATACTTTAAGTCATTTGAAACAACTCGAAGACATCAGGTTTGATGGACATGACTGGTTAAAGTACAGTGGGCTAGTTAATATTCCAAAACCATATGATTTTCCACTGAAGCTCAAGAAGTTGAAATTTTTTAAGACTTGGATGAAATTGGGGATCACGATGACCATTCTTGGAAAGCTACCTAACCTCGAAGTTCTCCAACTAAAATTGCATGCCTTTGATGATTCAGAGACCGAGTGGGAACAAGTTGAAGAGGGGTTTCCAAAATTGAAAGTGTTAGTCTTCAAATATCCAAAACTTCATATATGGAAAGACAGCGATTTCACTTTCCTAAGCCTTGAGTGCCTGGTGCTAAAGGTTCTCAGTGACTTGGAATCACTTCCTTATGAGTGCCTTTCTAGATGTCCATGCCTTAAGCTAATTCACTTGGAAGGGTATTGTAGAGATGGTGTTTTAGAGTCTGCAAAGAAAATTCAAAATGATGGAGATGGCCAGCTTGAGGTCCGCGAAGAAAATATTTTTGTACGGTCTAGGTAGGCCACTTCCATTAAGAGTCGAACTTTTAACAGTATGATTATCAAGTCAACAATCTAACAAACTTAGCTGAGATTACATTGCCTCTATAGTCTACTCTATATATGCATTATCTTCTATACTCCATATACATTTGGATTGTTAATTAGTCTAACACTTTCTTATTTCAACTACTTTGCAACACAGATTGAAGACGATGGAAACAACAAGCTAAGCATCACATGTTCTTCTACCAATTTGAAGGTAACTTTGATGACTCACCATCAAATCAACCGAAGCAATCACCAATACATACCTCTAAGCTCCCCTGCCACCTACTCTCCCAAAACAAATCCTAAGCTCTGTCAATTTTGTTGTGATTTAAGGTTACAAAATTTACATCTTTGTTTTGGTTTTGCATTGCATTGCATGTTATTTTTCCTTTTTTATTAGCAAATCGTGATTTGATTTTGAGCTGAGAAATTGTTCCTTTGAAAGGTGGGAGTGCTTAGGAATAAGTAAAGGGACCGTCTTAGTTTTATTTTGATGATTCATGATTGTTGCTTTTATGCAAGTTTTATGTGGTGGTTCTGTATGGATTGTTGAGTATTGAATCATAATGTCTAGTTGCGGGAGAGACAAATTTATTATATCTATTTGAGACTTTTAGCTTGATGCTAAAAAAAAAAACATAATTGAATAAATTTGGTAAATCCTCAATCACTCGAGAAAAAGAATCTTACCTTTTTCAGGTGGAATTTACTTTCTTAGATATCATGAAATATAATTTGTATTGAGCTGAACTTTTCTAAGTAAAAGATTATATCAAATGTGAGAATAATTATTTTACCTTTTAAATTTGCAGAAAAATTCAAACTTTTCTAGCTACTAAACGCCCCTGATTGATTATAGTAAAAGAAGGTTATAAAAGACTTTTGTGTCACATTTTGATTGATTATGCACCGAGAAATAAAACTTTAAAAAAAAAACATGGATACATGTATGATGTTCAAAATTTAAAGACCTAAAGTTGATTTGCTAAGCAGCAAATTTGCAGAAGCAGAACAAGAAGTAGGAAATCACAAGATACAACAGAATGGCAGACTACATCTCAAGCAAACAATTAAAGGTGTCTAAGATTGGGGTTTCATATGGGTAAAGATCTTCATTGCAAACTCCCCTAGTTTCTCAGTGGAAGGCATCACATCCTTCACGGCATCATCAGTGCAGAAATCTTCTGCCCAATTGGCCAAACCAGGAACCTTAGCTTCATCCAAAAACTTAATCCTGTTAAATGTCTCGGTCACCCTTATCCAGGCCATAAAGCATCCCAATGCAATGTCCAAGAACCCCATTCTCTCTCCCCCAAAGAATTTCTTCCCTTTGCTGCAACTTTGGAAGGCACCCTCCAACACCCCCAAGCCTTCTTCCACCTCACCTATGGCTGCCTTTCTGGCTTCCTCATCCTCAGCAGTTGCTACGGTTTGCAGCTTTGGGAACCACTATAGCACAAAAAATTACAATTATGTTGGGCAGAGGACGGTAAGAGCTAAGTTCAACACCATGTAACTGGAAAGATTGTTGGGTAAAGACAGTAAAGAGTCAAATCCAAATAAGTTGATAAGTGTTTCATCCTAATAAGTAGTCTCTAGGGATTCAAGACACCGTTTCGAGTCTCAACAAGAGCAATGAAGACTAATTGGACGATTGGTGTTGGGAGGGGGTTGGCATCATATGACTAAGGAATTGTTAGATGGAGGCCGATAAAGGGCAATCATTATTCTGTGGATCATGGTCCACACAGTGTGTAAATCATACTATCAAATACTGTACATTTAGTATAAAAATAATGTACTTTTAGTACACTAAAAATATACATTACATTCAAGGGATGTCCATTATTTATATACTGAATATACATTATATTATATAATGTACATTTAATACATAAATAATTTACATTTAGTATACTAAAAATGTAACCTTTTGTAGTGGTCCACACAGTACTATGTGGATCATGGTCCACACAATAATTTGCTGCCCAGTCCAGATGAGTGTATAAGGAAATAAAGTTGTCTCTTCAGCACAAAGTAACAAACACATCATTTTTTAACCTGAATTTAGAATTCAAAGTGGATCCTGATCGATAATATAACAATTGAAACTTCACTGTACAAGTAACAATATAATTAAACCATAAAACTACAGAGAAAGGGGAAATTAGCATGTAAAGAGGATATATACCGTATCATCAATATAAGTGGCCCAGAATCGGTGGATGGCCCGGTCATAAGGATGGGCAGGCATGATAGCCGGACCGGAAGTCCAGACCTCATCAATATACTGGACGATTAAGAGGGACTCGCAAACAGGGTTTTGGTTGTGAATGATAACAGGGACTTTCTTGTAAAGTGGATTAGATTTGAGTAGAAGGTCGCTCTTGGCCGCAAAATTCTCCTCCACGAACTCGTAAGCTACAGACTTGATGTTGAAGGCGATGCGCGCACGGAGCACAACAGGGCTCGCCCATGAACCCAAGAGTTTCACGGTCTCTGACGCCATGGCTGATGAGAATGAAACAAGAAGACAAGGGCTAAAGTTTTTCTGCGCTTCAATTGAGGAGTCTTGTAGGAAATTAATGAGCAGCACATTTAGTGAATTTTATGCATACAAATAACAACATAGACTTACTAGATTATTATTATTATTATTATTATTATTAGGCATTTCTTTAATTTATAATTCGATGTCTACAATTTTTTTATTCAAAAAAATAATATTCATTATAAAAAAATTTAAAAAAAGATATAGGGCTTGTTTGGTTATCAACGGTTAGCATTTAGCGGTAGCGGGTTGTGTTAGCGGTTACCAAATAGCGGATTGTATTAGCGGTTTGTAAAAAGATGTTTGGTAAACTTAACTGTTTAGATTAGCGGTTAACATGTAAAATGACCAAAAGGGTATACATATACATACATACATACATATATATATAATAATTATTATAAAAATAATAATAACAATAATGTTAAAAAAAAAGGGGGGGGGGGGGAAGCCGTTGCGGCTCCCCCTTTGTAATTTTGTTTCCCTGTGGGATAAGTGAGGAAGGGAGCCTTGAGGCTCCTATAAAAGGAGCCTCAAGGCTTCGTTATTTCTAGTAGTTTGCCCAGCGGCCTTTGGGCTGCTGGGCAGACTAAAAGTTATTTTTTTTTAATTATAAGGGCATTTTGGGGAAAGATTATTTTCCTCAAAACGCTATTGCAAAACGCTGCTAATAGTAGCGTTTTGCAACTTGGCGGTTTGGAGTAAATCCACTGCTCCAAACCGCCATTAACCAAACACCTTTTCAGCGTTTTGACCAAGTGTCAAAACGCTGAAAATGGCGGATCCACCAAATAGGGCCATAATTTCATTAGTTATATTGTCTGTATTTTTTACAATGCAAAGATTCATTACCTTCAAATTTATTAATTAATTATATTAACTACATATTTCATTGTTTTTTTTTTATTTACCTTATCTTGTAATTAAATATAAAAATTATACTACAAAATAATGTTATATATTTATTTACCAAGTATTATGTTAATAACATGAATTTAAAAAAAAAATAGTTTGAAACCAATCATATTAACTAGTTATGGAGGATTTGTTGACAAAGAAGACATTCAAATAACCCAATAAATTAATTTAAAACTCATTATTAAAAATGTCAATGTAGGTGAATAGAATATTGTGACACACTTTTTGCATTGAAAAAATGCTGAGACTACAACATTGCTTGAATCAATCTTTCAAATTCAGAAAATGAAGAAATTTAAAAAATAGCTATCGTTGTAACATTGATTAATCTTATATGTAAAATACTTATTGTGCATTCTTTAAATATATTAGAACTAATATTAATTTACAATTCATTTCATTGTCTACAATCAATCCGATTGGATTAAAGACAAAAATATTTATGTACAAAGTGACAAATAGTTAACTGCATGCATTGTGATGAAAAGGCAGAAGTGAGTACTCCAAGATTAGTATCAAATCAACAAAAAAAAAAAATACAAAAAACACACACACATGTACACACAAAATCAAGTACTACACTCATTCATACTAATTTCAAAAATATGAACTTCAAAATAAATATGTGCAAAATGGATGTACAAATTGTTGATGAAGTTGGACATATTGCAGCATCAGTATTCAAACTACTTGCAAAGTTATTGTTGTTATTATCAAGTAAACAAGTTATGAAACTAGAACAAAATATACTACTCATTAACCTTCTACAAATATAATAAATATTAATATTTTGTTCAATTTTTTTACATAAGAATGTACGACACACATGAAACATATAGGGAAAAAAATTACCACTGCCAAATATCAATAGACGCTTGTCAGGGACGGAGCTATGTTGTACCTGTAGGGGGCCTTGGCCCCCACCCAACTTGTTTTTAGTATTATAGTATACATTTTCTGCCCCAATCGGTCCTCCCCAAAATATTTATCCCTTATTTACCTTGAACCTTTCAATAAATTTGTATTATTATACTACGAGTATACATTTTCTGCCCCAATCGGTCCTCCCCAAAATATTTATCCCTTATTTACATTGAACCTTTCAATAAATTTGTATTATTATACTACGTAGAATTTTTTGGTGTTAGGTCCCTCCTATGTGGCTATGTTGTATTTATTATATTAACGGTACGTTTGGTTCGCGGAATAGGTCTGGAATGGCATAGCATTCCCAGTAATAGACCTATTCCTTTGTTTGGTAAACTTTTTTATTCCCAGGAACAACGTTCTTCCTGGGAATAACTCATTCCCCTTATTAGGGGAATAGCTATTACCAGGGGGCCCCTGGTATTAACCTATTCCTGAGTTCTCAGGAATAGATTTTTTATTTTATTTCCTATTTTACCCTTTCTCTCTAATTTTGCATCTCTTTCCGGGCTTCAGATTCTTTCTCTGAGCAATCAAAACTGGGTCGAAAGTTGTTGACTCCCCGGCACCACCACTGCATTGGTGGGGGTCTCCAAACCATGTAAGGCCCCAGCACCAAATCTGAGACTTTAGAAGCATATTCCTCTAGAAACTAACCGAGACTTTAGAAATTCATAGTGCTCTAGAAACTGAGCCTTTTTCTTTATCACAAAATCTGAAGCCATTGCAGTAGAAAAGAAACCAAACATAGAAGTAGCTTAATTAAGCCATAGCTACCATTAGTACGTATCAGATTTTATCTGTAAGGCACCAACAACAAGTTTGAGGCCACGCCATTATTGGATCACCTAAAGTCCCCAGACCACCGACGATGGAGACTCAGTTACAGCAAAAGACTCAAGCAGTGCCAATGAGACCACCGGCATAGAAACATCTCCTCCAGTCGCAATCGCCGCCCTCTCGTCGGTCAACAAGTTCATCGCCAGTTGCAGCGAAAACCACCCCGCCTCCGACGGTAACTAAGGTTTCGTTAAGGGGCTATCGAACTGGTTCGTGACGGTCAAAAGAAGTAGCAGCGACAATGCTAGAACCACTACCACCGTATGTTCCATTGTTCGTGGCCTGAGGTCCTCGTAAAATCACCGACTGCGCAGGAAGTTCCGATGTAGTTGCTGGTAACCGATCAGAGATCAGACCAGTCTTAGAGGTTCGCGAAGCGGCGAAGAGTCCATCCCCGCCTTCTGATTGTTGATCATCGGCCTCTAGGCACGAGATCGCTTTGGTGAGAAGACAGAGACGGCTTCTCCGCTTATGGTGAAAAGGCAGATATTGCTTCTCGGATGAAGACTTGGGAGGGTTTTACAATATTGTAATTAATATTGAATAATATTATTTATAAATCTTATGTGGTGATAATAATGATAATAATAATAATAATAATATTATTATTATTATTATATATTTTGTATAAGGGTAGTTATGTCTTTTACATATACATTCCATTTCTATTCCTTAAACCAACCAAACACCGGAATAACATTCATAAAGTCTATTCCTTCACCGAATCAAACAATAGAATACAATTCATATTCTATTCCTTACATATTCCATTCCCTACGGAATAGTATTCCTATTCCCTCAAAATTCATTCTGCGAACCAAACATGCTGTAAATGTATTGGGAAAGGTTTGGGAGTTGAAAGGCAGTAGAAGATGGGCGTGGAGGAGTGCCACTTTCTTTTACAACTTTTCATTATTATTATTATTTTTTAAGAAGCAACCCTTTCTCTTTTTTCAAAACTCACTTACTCTACTATCACCACTTCACCTTCACCTCTCTGTTTCAAAAAAAAAAAAAAAAATACCACTTCATCTCTCAATTTTATTGATTCCAATCCGAAGGCAACAGGTAGAAAAAGATGATAAAAATTATTTTTTCTCTTCTTTCTTTCGTTCGGTAGAGAAGCATGGAAAACCGTATTCTTTTCGATTCATTCTCCATTTTTTGGTCAGAACTCATTTTGTCTTGCTCTTGTCATGGGTTTGCTTTATTTTGTTCAGATAGAAGCAAAGAAAACTATGGGTGTGTTTGGTTCGCATATGGGAATCGGAATCGGAATGAATATCAAATACTTGGTAATGGTAATAGGTTTTAGTGAAAATATTTAGTATGTTTGATAGTTGGGTGGAATGGGAATGATTATTAATAGTTGGGGAAGAAAGGAGGAAGGGAGATGAAACCCTTATTTAGTAAGGGTATGGATTTTCTCATTAATGGGGTATTCCAAATCTATAGTAGCATTCACAAAACCTATCAACCAAACACAAGCAATCACTTTCATACCCATTCCTTATGCCTAAATCCACCAACCAAACACACCCTATCTTCTTTTTATTTCATTTTCCATTTTTTTGTCAGAGCTCATTTTTGTCATGCTCTTGCAGTGTGTTTGCCTATGTTTTTGGGTGCTATCATCAAATATTTTGAAGGTTAGTTTGTATTTATTCTAGGTATCTTTTGGATATTCTCATACTATTTTTGTGATATATTTAATTATATATGATTTTTGTGATATGCAAGAGATACATTCTAAATTTTAGTAGATTTGTGTTAATAATGCATTTTGGTATATATTAAATGGATATTAATTGTTCACTCTTAAATTATATTTTGGCCCCCTGCAAATGAGAAAAATTCACAACTTTCTACAATATAATCTCATTACATGGCGTTGCCCTCTATATTACCACAATAACTCAATTGCACATGACATATTACCAAATACCAATAAATAAATTTAAAAAGATAAACGCAATGACAATGTTACCCGAAAAAGAATTAAAAAAAATTAGAGAAATTCAAACGAAAAAGTAATATTTATTTATACTATCATTTTTAGACCGAGTATTTGGATTAGCGTTTTTACAAAATTGCAAACATTTATTTTAGTGATAATTATATTATAATCAATCTCTCATATATTATCTTACATTCATAAACTTTGAATTACCGATTTAAATAAACAAATTCAATATTCAATTACATATGCATTGCATTGATATACCTGAAAAACTTATTTAGACTAGTCTGCTAACAAAATTCAAGAATGAATATGATGGAGGTGAGCAGACCTAGGGTCCACACGGTTTAAGCATTTTGAAATGTAAAGTGATTGCTTAGGCTAACCTTATTCCTGCAAATATCTCACACTCTCAACACTTCCATATCACCAAATATGCAATTCATTCACTATTCACACTACGTACCTGCAAATCCATATCACTTTAAAAAATAGGTCCCATCTCATATTATATTATAAATATAATAATAAAATAATAATAAAAGAAAATAAAAAAAAAAGAAAAAAGAACTGGCAGCAAAAGCTGCCAGCATTTATGGCTTGCAAATTTACAAATTTAGCAAATTTGCAAGCCACATGGATATTTAAGAAAAAAAGAAAAAAATGATTTGAATTTCCATGTCACCTTGCCAATATCAAATTGGCAAGGATAAGGTTAGCTTATTAGCTTCCTCAAACCGTGTTGACCGCAGCCAAGTAATACTGTGCAACTTGGCCATCATCAATAATCTCAATACGCAGATCTACATCTAGAAAAAAGAAAGAAGAGAGAGACCCTGGGAGAGCTGAGCTGAGCTGAGCTTCATTCTTCAATTACTTTCCCTCATCTCAATGGCCACGAAAACTTCCACAAGTGTTCGTCAGGGTGCTTCTGCTGCTATGCCTCAACAAGTGTTCATGGTGGGTAACAGCAAGGCATTGGAAGAAATCAAGGACAAGCTCACCAACTCGTCAAAAAAAAGAGATGTCATCTCCATCCATAGGAATGGGAGGTATTGGGAAGACAACTTTAGCAAAAAAAATATACGAAGATGAATGCATCAAGTCTCATTTTAACATTCGTGCATGGATTACTGTGTCTCAATCTTATTCCTTGGATGATTTGCTCCAAATGCTGCTCCTCCAATCAAATGAAGCTTCTTCTCAAACAGAAGGACAATCTGCAGGAACCTCCCAACTTAAGGATAAAGTCCGTAAGTGGTTGCTGACAAGCGAGAGGTATCTAATTGCAATAGATGACATATGGAGCACACAAGTTTGGGACAATTTGCAGACATGCTTCCCATTGGAGAGAAATGAGAGTCGAGTATTGTTAACGACTCGACTCACATATGTGGCTACTTATGCTAGTTCCGGTGGTCTCCCATTTAGCATGTCTACTCTAAGCAAAGAAGAAAGTTGGGATCTATTTTGCAAAAAAGTATTTGCAAAAGAATCTTGTCTTCCTTCTATTGAATTTGAGAAAATTGGGAGAGATATTGTGATCAAATGCAAAGGATTACCACTCTCAATTATGGTGATTGCTGGGATTCTATCCAAAGCTGAAATGAAGGTGGAAGATTGGAAATATGTTGCCAAAGATGTTGTAGCATTATCATCAACTTTATATGAGGAGCAAAATTGTGAAAAAATACTTTTATTGAGTTACAATCACTTGCCTGAAAATTTGAAGACTTGCTTCTTATATTTAGGAGTATTTCCAGAAGATTATGAAATTTCAGTTACAAGTTTAGTTGGATATTGGGTGGCTGATAAATTTGTAGAAGATGAGGCTTTGGTGGCAAACAACCACGAAGAAGTGGCATGGCAAAAGTTGCAAGATCTTATTGATAGAAATTTAATTTTGGTTGAAAAAAGGGGACGAACTGGAAGAATAAAGACGTGTAAGATCCATGATCTTACGCGAGAGATGTGCTTGAGACTAGCTAAAGGTAAAAATATATTGTATGTTATTTATGACAAGTTTCAAATTGGTGAAGAAGAAGAAAATGGCAATTTTTGGGTAAGCCTACAATCAAATCCTGAATACTACCCTCATAGTAGTCCTTATTTTGATTGTAAGACACTCCAGAAATGCCATTCCTTTCTTGCTATATTTCCATTTAAATATAGATCCAGATCGCATAGAGGAAGTCAGATCCTTACCAATTACTTGTTGACAGCAACATCAATTCAAGTACTTGACCTCCTTCCACTTTATTTTCCCTATTTGTCAAAATCTTTTTCGGGAAATAACTTAAGTCAGTTGAGGTATCTAGCTTTGTACATTGGAAACTTTCAGCGTTTCTACTTGATTTTAAGCAACTTGAAAAATTTACAAACGTTGATTCTGCAAACTGCACAAGTTGATTATGTAGCATACTTAACCCTTCCAGAGACACCACCGTTAAGGCAGATTCGCATTTTGAATGGCTCATTTCATTTTAAAGATGATGAAGAGAATTTGATATTGAAGAATCTAACAACGCTTTTGTGGTTAAGTGACTTTTGTTGCAAAAATGAAGCGTTGATGGTGAGGATTCCAAATTTAAAGAAATTGGGGATAAAATATGAAGATTCGAAATACTCGGAGAGTAAGCATCCTATTGACTTGGGCCATTTGGAACAACTCGAACACATCAAGTTTTATGGATATGGATCGAAAAAGAAAAATTGGCTAGTTAATATTCCACAACCATATGATTTTCCACCGAAGCTCAAGAAACTGAAATTTTCTAAGACTTGGATGAAATTGGAGATCATGACCATCCTTGGAAGCCTACCGAACCTTGAAACTCTCCAACTAGATTACGGTGCCTTTGATGATTCAGAGACCGAGTGGGAACTAGTTGAAGAGGGGTTTTCAAAATTGAAAGTGTTAGTCTTCAATGATCAAACTCTTTGTAGATGGATAGATTGCTATTTCTCTTTCCCACGCCTTGAGTGTCTGGTGCTAAAGAGTTGCCCTAGCTTGGAATCACTCCCTTATGAGTGCCTCTCTGGATGTCCATGCCTTAAGCTCATTGATTTGGAAGGCTGTTATAGTGATGGTGTTTTAGAGTCTGCAATCAAAATTCGAGAAGAATTAGGAGATGGGCAGCTCAAAGTTCATCCCGAAAGCTGTTGTAGTGATGAAAGTGACGGAGATGCAAAGCTCGAGGAATTGAAATTATTAGTACGTAGATTGCAATCTGACGAACTTAGCTGAGGTTAGGTTGTCTCCACAGTTTACTCTATGTATGCATTATCTTCTATACTCCATATAATATACATTTGGATTGTTAATTAGCCTAACACTATTTCTTATTACAACTACTTTGCAACACAGATTGAAGAGAATGGAAACATCACATGTTCTTCTACCACTTTGAAGGTAACTTTGATAACTACACCGAAGCAATCACCCATACATACCTCTAAGCTCCCCTGCCACCTACTCTCCTAAAACAAATCCTAAGCTCTGTCAATTTTGTTGCACGTTATTTTAACTTTTTCTTAATTAGCAAATTGTGCTTTCATTTTGAGCTGAAAAATTGTTCCCTTCAAACCTGGGAGTGCTTCCCAATAAGTAAAGGGACAATGTTAGTTTATTATTATTGTTGCTGCTTTAATTTTATGGAAGTTATGTATTGAGTTTGTATGGATTATTGAATAGTGAATCACAGCTGGTATATTTGATAAAATTTATACGTGTTTATTAAATTATTAGTTCTTGGGATTATACAATGTAATATTATTTACATCCCCTATTATGTGAGACTTTTTTATGGTTTTAAAATCGAAGGCTTTTTGGCTAGCTAGTCTCTCAACTCCAAAGTTTATTATTGATTGTGATGGTTCAACATAAGTTTCTCCAATTTTATTTTTAAATTTTGTTTATTATTGTTTTGGAAGTTTGTTAACAAATTGATGAATCGGAAGAATAGGAATTAAAAAAAAAATTATAACATTCATGGTATTTGAATTTTTCTAAGTGAGAATGAAATTTATAAGTTCAAAATTGTTAATAGCTAAATATGAAATTAATTTTCAAAATATACACATCATGTGTAACACATGAAATTTGAAAATGGTTAGAAAGATGGGTTTGTCCATCTTTGAAAGTAAATGTTGTTGTTGAATGATATACAAGTACTTGTAAATTTTTACATGTGTGGCTAAATGAATTCTTTTATATATTTATATTTGGATTTAACAACCGCTTAAATTGTCTAGGAAAGTTCTAGACAAATTAAAATTAAAATTCCTTTGTCCTGTTCTAACTGCGATGGACAATTTGATTTTAAAATTGGATTAAATGCCATGTATATATTTGGGAGCGTTTAAATGAGAACATGCTATCACGTAAAAAGTGAGAATTGATTTGATATAACTGCCTAGATAGATCAAAGTTGTTGGAAAAAAAGAGAAAAAATAAGATTTTTTTTTTTATAAATATTGAAAAACTTGAATGTTTACAATAATTATAAAATTGAAATTGTGTGTTTTTAATACTAAAACCATCAATCATTAATTAACAATGACGGTGGTTGAAGTCAATCTTTACTTTTTACAAGAAAACGGGGTATGGATGTACAAAATGAGGTGTAGGAAGATGGTAACTTTATTGATCGAGGGCTAGTACGTCCCAAAAGAATCTTGGTACAATGTTCAAGATAACAGTCCAAATTAATTGGTTGTCTAACGAATAAATAACTAATATAAGTTATAACTCAAGTAGTGGACTAGAAACAATAATGAACTTGGTAGGAATTAGGTAAATGGGTTGAATTTGCTAACAAAAACACCACTAGACAAGGAATGTTGTAATGATTAGACAATGAGTAATTGGTTCTCTCTCTAGGCGCAAATTATGCTGTGGACCCAGGTCGTCCAAAACTACGTCGTTTAGCGTTGTCTAAAAATGTGTGAATGTAGATGTTTC
Source organism: Ipomoea triloba (assembly GCF_003576645.1). Lineage (NCBI taxonomy): Eukaryota > Viridiplantae > Streptophyta > Magnoliopsida > Solanales > Convolvulaceae > Ipomoea > Ipomoea triloba. The sequence goes on from NC_044929.1 coordinate 3,638,290, forward strand.
AAAGTGTGAATGTAGAGTATAGAAATCGTGAATGTAGACTTATGATTGTGTGAATGTAGAGTTGCCCAGAAATGTGTGAATGTAGAGGTTTCAAAGTGTGAATGTAGAGTATAGAAATCGTGAATGTAGAGTTATGAATGTGTGAATCTGTAATAGAGTTAAGAAGTTCTAGCAACTTGTAGCCCTGTAATGTGTGAATGTGGAGTTCTTAAGTTGTGAATATAGAGTACAGGACCTGTGAATATAGAGTTTTGAATGTGTGAATGCATAACAGTGGTAATATAATTACTAAACATATCACCCTGTAATGTGTGAATGTAGAGGTTTCAAAGTGTGAATGTAGAGTATAGAAATCGTGAATGTAGCCTTATGATTGTGTGAATGAAGAGTTGCCCAGAAATGTGTGAATGTGGAGGTCTCAAGTTGTGAATATGGAGTAAAGGACCTGTGAATATAGAGTTTTGAATGTGTGAATGCATAACAGTGGTAATATAATTACTAAACATATAACCCTGTAATGTGTGAATGTAGAGTTTACAAATTGTGAATGTAGAGTATAGTGTATGTGAATGTAGAGTTTAGAAATCGTGAATGTAGAGTTATGAATGTGTGAATCTGTAATAGAGTTAAGAAGTTCTAGCAACTTGTAGCCCTGTAATGTGTGAATGTGGAGTTTACAAATTGTGAATATAGAGTTTGTGTTCCACATTTCAAGCCAACATGTAAAAAAAAAAAAAAAAAAAAAAAAAACAACAACAAAATGACGTCGTTTTTGGACCCAGGTCCACCTTGCAAGGTGGATGATGTGAACCTGGTTGGCCCGATCTTCTCTTCACACTCTGATGTGAACCTGGTTGGCCGGATCTTCTCTTCACACTCTAATTTAAAAAGGATTTTAAAATGGTTTATTCGGTTCGGTGAGTTTGATTTGGAAGGTTTAATTTAGGTTGGGTAAAGTAATTTAGGTTGGGTAAAGGGTTGTTTTTGGGTTTTGATGTATAACGGTTTGCCACGTTCGGCTGTAGAACGATAAAAACCGGGGATGACGCCACAAGGATGGTAATTTCCTTGATAAGTCAAGTTTGCCATGATCCACTCATCACGGCCGAACTCATTCTGAGTTCCAGAAAACACTTAGTTTTCTATCTCACAAATTCTCTACTGTATATTCCATTTGGCCTGCAATGGCCTTAAATAGCCATTAACAAGCAGATTACAACCACATGATTGAGATAATTATTTAGAGTATGATAAAATAATCCTAACTAACAAACTAAGATAAACATTAAATTTAATATAATTTTAACAAACTAAATCTAAAATAATTATAAAATAATCATCCTAATTAATTAATAAAACTAATTTTAAAATATTGCAACAGCCAATTATTGGTTCCTGTGCCCACAACACACTCTATTATAAAGAATATTTTAAAATTGTTTATTTGGCTTGGTGTGATCAATTTGTAGGTTTAATTTAGGTCGGGTAAAGGGTTGTTTTTGGGTTTCCACGTTCGGTTGTAGAACGAGGATGACGCCACAAGACTGGTAATTTCCTTGATAAGTCAGGTTTGCCATGATCAACTCATGACTGAACTCATCCCGAGTTCCAGAAAACATTCAGTTTTCTAACTCAAAAATTCATCTCAAATCTATATATTTCATTTGGCTGCAATGACCTTAAATAGTCATTAACAAGCTGATTACAACCACATAAAAGAGATAATTATTAAATATATGATAAACTAATTCTAACCAACAAACTAAAGATAAATATGAAAATTAATATAATTCTAACAAACTAAATATAAAATAATTTTAAGATAATATTTCTAATTAATTAATAAAACTAATTCTAAAATATTTCTAACAACCAATTATATTGATTCCGCTGCCCACAACAGTGGACCTGGGTCCACGGCATAACAACTGCTCTCTAGGTATCCGTAGAAAGTTTTCTCCCTAAGTTTTTTTAGGGTTTCTTTTCGATTATCGTCTTTCGTTTTTTCTACCCTAGGTTTTCATTAGAGATGCCTCCGCTTTAGTTTTTTCTTTTCTTTTCTTCTTCCGCCTTAGAGATGCCTTAAGTGCCTTCCTCAAAGTGAATGCCTTAGCTAATTGATCTGGAAGGGGGGGAGGGGGGGTTTTGGTGTTTTACAGGGCATTTGGTTGTTAGGAAGGAATTAGAGTAGAAAGAAATTATAATTCAGTGAGAAAAGAATAAGATTGATAATGTGATCGAGAATTCAAATTATATTGTTTAATATGTAGGGACGGAGCCAAAAATCTTCTTCAGTGGGTGAATAAAAATAAAATGATATAGTGTACTTAGTGATCTTGCTATAAGTATTGTTGACTAGGGATAAGAAAAAATAAAAAATACATTAAAACCCAATAAAAATTATTCAAAACAAAAACATAGTTCAAATAGAAATTACATTATAAATCACTCATCTCAGTATTAATATTTAAAAGAAAACTCCAATGTTACATATAAATAATCCAATTAGAATTAGAATAATTTTTATTACGTTTTAAAAGAAAACAATAATATTACATATAAAGAATCCAATTAGAATTAGAAATTAATCTCATAAATCATAATTATAATTTATTTTTTAATCTCTAGTCAACAATATTAATATTTAAAAGAAAAACCACAATGTTACATATAAAAAAATCAAATTAGAATTAGAAATTAATATCTTAAATCACAATTATAATCTCACTGTTAATATTTAAAAAGGAAGTTCCAAACCCATGATTGTTCACACACTAATAAAAATCTAACCATCTAAGCTAACTCTTCATTTGATTAAATTATTGTACTTTTAATATTTATACGGAACAGCTGCCTCCACTGAGGAGTCCCGTGACACCGAGTGCCACTAGACCACAAGAGTAATACTAATAATAATAAAGAGTAAAAAAGTATAATTTTTTCCTTTTCCCTTTCCTTTCCATTAAATTGCAATTCATATGAGAGAGGGTATGAATTGCAATTCAACAAATTTTGAGAATTACAATTTCTTCTAACCAAATACTATAATTCGGATGACTAAAGAATTGTGTTGTAGCCAAGACCTTATGGTCTAGTGACACTAAATTGTACTCCCATATAGAAGGCTGTGGATTTGAGGATCAGTGAAGACTGTATTAACGCTTTTTGCTTTAGTAGGTTAAAAAAGTAGTTATAAACCGATACTGTATTGATTTCTAGAAGAATTGTGTTGAGCATTTTGAAATGTAAAATACTCCGTAATTAATCTATTGAATTTGAGAAAATTGGGAGAGGTATTGTGATGAAATGCAAAGGATTACCACTCTCAATTATGGTGATTGCTGGGATTCTATCCAAGGCTGAAATGAAGGTGGAAGATTGGGAAAATGTTGCCAAAGATGTAGCATTATCATCAACTTTATATGAGGAGCAAAATTGTGAGAAAATACTTTTGTTGAGTTACAACCACTTGCCTGAAAATTTGAAGACTTGCTTCTTATATTTAGGAGTATTTCCAGAAGATTATGAGATTTCGGCTAGAACATTAGTTGGACATAGGGCCGCATGGAATTTTGTAAAAGATGAGGCTTTGATAGCAAACAAGAAAGAAGAAGTGGCATGGCAAAAGTTGCAAGATCTTATTGATAGAAATTTAATTTCAGTGGAAAAAAGGGGATGGAGTGGAAGAATAAAGACGTGTAAGATCCATGATCTTACACGTGAGATGTGCTTGAGACTAGCTAAAGGCAAAAATATATTGCATGCCATTGATGACAAGTTTCAAGTTGGACAGTCTTCCAAAGAAATAAGTCAAGAAAATGGCAATTTTTGGGTAAGCCTACAATCAATTCCTAAATCTTGCTGTCATATTAGCCATTTAGGTTTTGACCATAGTACCCTACAGAAATGCCATTCCTTTCTTGCTATGTTTCCATCTAAATATAGATTCGAACCCCAAGGAGGAAGTCCGATCCTTACCTATAACTTGTTCACATCAATTCAAGTACTTGACCTACTTCAACTTTATTTGCCCTTTTTCCCTTCGTCTCTTTGGATAAATAACTTACGTGAGTTGAGGTATCTAGCTTTGTACATTGGTGCATTTCCTACTTCCTTATCGATTTTAAGCGGCTTGAAAAATCTACAAACGTTGATTCTATGTATTCCAGACACTAATGATGTATACTTAACGCTTCCAAAGACACCACTATTAAGGCAGCTTTGCATTTTGTATGACTCTTCATTTCATTTTAAAGATGATGAAGATATGAACTTTCGAAATTGGGTGTAAGATATGAACTTTCGAAATTCAAGGACGCTAAGCATCCCATTGACTTAGTCCATACTTTGAGCCATTTCAAACAGCTTGAAAACATCAAGTTTTATGGAACTAAATCATTAAAGAAAATCGCGCTAGTTCCAAAACCATATGATTTTCCACCGAAGCTCAAGAAGTTGAAATTTTCTGTGACTATGATGAAATTGGAGATCATGACCATCCTTGGAAGGCTACCTAACCTCCAAGTTCTCCAACTAGAAAAGGATGCTTTTGATGATTCAGAGACCGAGTGGGAACAAGTTGAAGAGGGGTTTCCAAAATTAGAAGTGTTAGTCTTCAAAGATCAAACTCTTTGTAGATGGATAGACTGCTCTTTCTCTTTCCCACGCCTTGAGTGTCTGGTGCTAAAGAGTTGCCGTAGCTTGGAATCACTCCCGTATGATTGCCTCTCTGGATGTCCATGCCTTAAGCTCATTGAGTTGGAAAGGTGTGATTATAGTGTTTTAGAGTCTGCAAAGAAAATTCAAAATGATGGAGATGGCCTGCTCGAGGTCCGCTATTTTGAGAGGTTATTTGCACGCCAGACGTCAAGGAATCCCTCATTTTGAGAGGCTGTTCCCACAGTACGTACGGTCGCTGGTGAGACTTGATCTATGTTCTCTTATGACAAATTTCACCTCTATGATCAGTTAAGCTACCCGTACGGGCATCTGCTCCATATACTATACATTTGGATATATTGCCAGTCTAACACTATTTCTTACTTTGCAACACAGATTCAAGAGCATCATTTCAGCTGATCTGAAGCAATCATCCATACATACCGCCTCTTAGCTCCCCCTGCCACCTACACTGATCTCCCAAAATGAATACAATGGTTTCTCAATTATATTGTGATTTAAGATTAGAAAATTCACATCTTTGTTTTGGTTTTGCAATGCATATATGTAATTCTTCCTTTTCCTTACCAAATTGTGCTTTCATTTTGATCTGAAAAAATTGTTCCCTTCAAACCTGGGAGTACGTGCTTCCCAATAAGGAAAGGGACAGTGTTGGTTTATTATTTATTATTATTGTTGCTGCTGGCCTGCTGCTACAGCTGCTTTAATTTTATGCAAGTTGTATGTGTTGAGTTTGTATGGATTATTGAATAGTGAATCACAAACGGTATTATTTGATAAAATTTATACGTGATTATTAAATTACTATGTCACTCTTTGGCAGAGCTTATTTAGGAGCTTATAGTTTATTTTAAACTACTAATAAGCTATAAGCTCTATTTGGTAATGTTCTCAAAATAAGCTAGTAGCTTAAAATAAGAGCTTATTTTGAAACGCTACTTTGGGTAGCTTTTCAAAAATAAGCTAGTGGGGTGTTTGGCAAACGGCTGATAGCTTATAGCTGATAGCTGGTTGGTTTAGCTAGTAGTTCATGGTTGATTGCGTTAACTGGTTTGACCAGCTGGTTGTATTAGCTGGTTATAAAAAACTGTTTGGTAAATTAACTGTTTACTAGTAGCTGATTGAATGTAAAATGACATTTAAGGGTATTATTATTATTATTATTATAAAATAACAAACACACTACCCATTTAAAAGTAAATCCCATTGATTTTAAAGGATAAAATAGTCAATATACCCATTGTTCCAAACCAGCTGATACAAAAAGCTACATTCATTAGCTTTTCAATTTTCAGCTTATTGGCCCAATAAGCCAAGACCAATAAGCCATTTACCATACACTTCAAAATAGCTTATTAGTTGGTCAAAAAGCTAAACTTGGTCAAATAAGCTAAAATTTGGCTTATAAGCCAATAACCAAACACCCCCAGTAGCTTTTTAACATTTTTCCATCTTTATCCTTATTATTTTAAATAAATGATATCCTTTACCCCTCCTAATTAAAACTCTTTTGGTCTTTAATTTTCTCTTCAATATGTTTGGTTTTAATTTCAATTTGACATTTGTGTTTGAACATTAATTTTTGTATGAACTAATCTTATGAATTATAAACATTTTATTTTGGGTCACACTTGTGTGAGATCGTCTCACGGATCCTTATTCGTGAGACGGGTCGGGTCGGGTCGGAGCACCATGCAAATGTCACACTTATATGTGCAAATGTTATACTTATATGCTCAAATATAATACTAATTAGGCTCGAAATACAATTTTTGTTACTTATAAGAGAAAAAAGTGTTACATTTTTCATAATAAGTAATGTTGACAATTTTTCTTACTTATAAGGGAAAATATAATACTTTTGAGGAAAAATGTAATACTTTTAAATCGAAATGTAAAAGTATTATATTTTCCCATAAAAGTATTACATTTACCCTTATAAGTAACAAAATTTTTATTCCTAATTAGTATTACATTTGAACATATAAGTATGACATTTGTGCGTATAAGTGTTACATTTACCTCATGACACGACCCGTCTCACGGTGAGACGGTTTCACACAAGTTTTTGCCTTTTATTTTACTTTATATATTTTCAAATATATGTTCTTACTTTATATTTTATTAAAATATATTGATTTCATTATTTTTTATATTTTAATATACAAACAAACTTATTTAAATTTAAAACTATTTAAATTATATGAAAATGTCCTTTTTAGTCTTTTTACATTTATCAGTTTATCAGAAAGCTAATTTTATCAAACACGTTTAAGCATAATAGCTAGCTTAACAACTCTTCATATTTCAGCTTCGAGCTTATAGCTTTTCAGTTTTCAGCTACCTTTTCAGCTAGGTTTGCCAAACATAGCCTATTAGTTATGGGGATTATACAATGTAATATTATTTACATCCCCTATTATTTGAGACTTTTTTTATGGTTTTAAAAACGATTCGAAATAAAAACCAAAAAAAAAAAAACGATTCGAAATTTGTTGATTATTGATTGTAGTCGTTCAACATAAGTTTCTCAAATTTTATTTTTAAATTTTGTTGATTATTGTTTTTGAAAGTTTGTTAACAAATTGATGTGTCGGAAGAATAGAAATTTAATTTTTTTTTTGAAGGGAAATTTAATTTTTTTTAAACACTCATAATTCTTAACAAAGTAATATACTAATATCTATTCTTTAATTTCTCAATATTTTTTGGTCCAAAGAATTATTGGCCTCACCATCGGGTTCGATCCTGTCACTACCAATTTGAAATGGTAATGAAGCGCAAATTATATTGTGGATCATGGTCATGGTTGATACTGTAGTTGTGTTGAACGGATACTGCAGTTGTGTTGAAAGGAAACTGCACTTGCGCGAAACAGAGGTCGTTCATCCGTTTAACAAAACTGCAGTATCCGTTCAACACAACTGCAGTTCCAGACGGATAAAACGACTTCTGTTCGGCACAACTGCAGTTCCCGTTCAACACAATTACAGTATTAGCCATAACTCATGGTCCACGGTATAACTACTGGTAACGAAGTGTCGTCACACTACATAGTAGTTAACAGGAATTTTGGAACTTAGCGTTGGAACTTTTTTTAAAAATAGTTTACAAGTAATCATTTTGAAATATTATATTGAGCGAATCTACTAACATTTTAATTAGGGTTAACTGTATTTGAATTTCTCTAAGTGAGAGAATGAAATTTTAAGTTCAAAATTTTTAATTTTTAAAATATACCCATGAAATTTGAAAATAGTTGGAAAGATGGGTTTGTCCATCTTTTTTTAAAAGGTAAATTGCACTTATAATCATTAAAAATATTTACAACAATGTTCAATGGAATGAAAAGTCATTCCATACAATCTGACATAAAAACAAGTATTCTAGCTGAACTAATAAAACTTTGATTTGCAGACTATTTTACAAATTGAAAGTTGTGATCCTTAAAGAGGAACTTAAGGCTTCTATCAAATCTTTGATGATCTGGCCAAATGTAGACAAGCCTATCTCTAGATGGAAAGTCTTGGACGCTACCTGAGTACGTCTTCATTTCCATTCTTATGTACGTCCATTGACAATATTCTCTGTTGAAGATACACATTCGATATTGTGTCTTTGACCGGTTTATCGGTGAACAACCTACCGACTGAACTGAACTGCATATCATTGTTCAGAATAGACTTTCTTTTTCTTTTTTTTTTGAAATAAGAGACTTTCTTTTTTATTGTCATTTACTTCGCCCATAATGAGTTCTACATAAGCCATGATATTTTTATCTTTTTGCACTCCATACGAACATCGTCAACAAAACGATAGGGAAAAACTCGTCAAAGAAACGAGATAAAAAACATAACACAGAAGTAACTTACAAACAGATGCGAAGGAACAAAATACAAAAGACAAAACAAGGTGGTTGACACAAAATGTTACCAAACAAAAGATTCCTACACAAAAGCCAAAGCCACAACACACCACTCCCAACAAAAGACAAAAGCTCTCTTCTCAATACTCCACTTACCAACACCCTCCACAAAAAATTAATCTCAATTCGCAGATCTAGATCGAAAAAGAAATAGTGTGCAGCTTGGCCATCATCAATATAATACTAATAATAATCAAAGGTATAAAAAAATCTTTTTTTTCCCTTTTCTTTTTTCCATTGAATTACATTGTGGAAGATATAAATTACAATTCAACAAAATGAGAAAATTACAATTCTTTTCAATCAAACATACACTATAATTTAAATTGTCCAAGCATTGTGTTGTAATTAAATTATAATTACATCTAAAGTAAACAACGCATGTCATCAAACAAAATTGAAGATGATGGAGGTGAGCAGACCTAGGGTCCACACGGTTTAAGCATTTTGAAACGTAAAATACTAAAATATTCCGTAATTGCTTATTAGCTTCCTAACCGTGTGGACCCAGGCCGGCCGGCCAAGTAATATACTTAGCAGCTTGGCCATCATCAATAATGGAGATCTGATCTAGATCGAAAAATAACAAGTAAGAAACACGTACTGGGAGAGCTGAACTGAGCTTCATTCTTCAATTACTCTCCCTTCATCTCAATAGCCACGAAAACAACTTCCACTACTTCTCGTAATCAGGGTGCTTCTGCTGCGCGCAATGCCTCAACAAGTGTTCATGGTGGGTAACAACAATGCATTGGAAGAAATTAAGGACAAGCTCACCAACTCGTCAAAAGAAAGAGAAGTCATCTCCATCACAGGAATGGGAGGTATTGGCAAGACGACTTTGACAGAAAAGGTTTATGAAGATAAAGACATCAAGCGTCATTTTGATATTCAAGCATGGATTACTGTGTCTCAATCTTACTCCTTGGATGATTTGCTCCGAGTGCTCCTCCAATCAATTGACGCTTCTTCTCCAACAGAAGAACACTGTGCAGGAACCTTCGAACTCAAGGATAAAGTTCGCAAATTGTTGCTGGGCAAGAGGTATCTAATTGCAATAGATGATGTATGGAGTACACAAGTTTGGGATGATTTGAAGATATGCTTCCCATCAGAAAAGAGAAATGGGAGTCGAGTATTGTTGACAACTCGACTCACAAATGTGGCTACTCATGCTAGTTCTGGTGGTCTCCCATTTAGCATGCCTACCCTAAGCAAAGAAGAAAGTTGGGATCTATTTTGCAAAAAAGTATTTGCAAAAGAATCTTGTCCTCCTTCTATTGAATTTGAGAAAATTGGGAGAGATATTGTGATGAAATGCAAAGGATTACCACTCTCAATTATGGTGATTGCTGGGATTCTATCCAAGGCTGAAATGAAGGTGGAGGATTGGGAAAATGTTGCCAGAGATGTAGCATTATCATCAACTTTATATGAGGAGCAAAATTGTGAGAAAATACTTTTGTTGAGTTACAATCACTTGCCTGAAAATTTGAAGACTTGCTTCTTATATTTAGGAGTATTTCCAGAAGATTATAAGATTCCAGCTCAAAGATTAGTTACATATTGGATCGCTCAGGGATTTGTAGAAGATGAGGCTTTGGTGGCTAACAATAAAGAAGAAGTGGCATGGCAAAAGTTGCAGGATCTTATTGATAGAAATTTAATTTTGGTGGAAGAAAGAGGATGGTGTGGAAGAATAAGGACGTGTAAGATTCATGACCTTACACATGAGATGTGCTTGAGACTAGCTAAAGGTAAAAATATATTGCATGTTATTGATGACAAGTTTCAAATTGGATCGTCCTCCAAAGGAATAAGTCAAGAAAATAGCAATTACAAGTTTCAAGTTGGACAATCCTCCAAAGAAAATGGCAATTTTTGGGTAAGCCTACACCTACAATCAGTTTCTAATATTAATCGTTTAGGTTTTGAGCATAGGACACTCCAGAAATGTCATTCCTTTCTTGCTATGTTTCCATCTAAATATATAGGCAGTTGGCGTGAAGGAAGTCCGATCCTTAGCAATTACTTGTTCACAGCAACATCAATTCAAGTACTTGACCTCTTTCAAATTTGTTTTCCCAATTTTCCTTCATCTCTTTGGATAAATAACTTAAGTCAGTTGAGGTATCTAGCTTTGTACATTCGTACATTGCGTGGTTCCTTGTCGATTTTAAGCAGCTTGAAAAATCTACAAACTTTGATTTTGCGTAGTGCAATTTCTGTTGTAGTATACTCAACCCTTCCAAAGACACCACAATTAATGGAGCTTTGCATTCTGAATCGATCAATTCATTTTAAAAATAAAGAAGAGAATTTGAAATTGGAGAATCTGACAAGGCTTTTCTGGTTAAGTGACTTATGTTGCAACAATGGAGCGTTGATGGTGAGGATTCCGAATATAAAGAAATTGGGGGTAAGATATGAAGAGCCCAAGGGCGGATACAATATGCATCCTATTAACTTGCTCAATAGTTTAAGCCATTTGGAACAACTCGAAGACATTGAGTTTGTTGGATACCAATTGTCAAAGTACATTCCAAAACCATATGATTTTCCACCGAAGCTCAAGGAGTTGAAATTTACTGACACTTGGATGAAATGGGGGTGCACGATGACCATCCTTGGAAGGCTACCTAACCTCGAAGTTCTCCAACTAAAACGGTATGCCTTTGATAATTCAGAGACCGAGTGGGAACAAGTTGAAGAGGGGTTTCCAAAATTGAAAGTGTTAGTCTTCCAAGATCAAATGCTTTGTAGATGGAAAGACAGCGATTTCACTTTCCCAAGCCTTGAGTGCCTGGTGCTAAAGAATTCCCCTCTCTTGGAATCACTCCCTTACGAGAGCCTTTCTGGATGTCCATCCCTTAAGCTAATTCACTTGGAATGGCTTTGTAGTGATGGTGTTTTAGAGTCTGCAAAGAAAATTCAAAATGATGGAGATGGCCAGCTCGAGGTCCGCGAAGAAAATATTCATATGATGAGTTAGTTTCTTGATATGTGAGTGCAACCGGATACCACTAGACCACAAGGTCTCGGCAGTTACGTTGCTCTACTCTATATATGCACTATCTTCTATACTCCATATACATCTGGATTGTTAATTAGTCTAACACTATTTCTTATTTCAACACAGATTGAAGAGAGTGGAAACAACAAGCTGAGCATCACATCACATGTTCTTCTACCACTTTGAAGGTAGCTTTGATGACTCACCATCAAATCAACCGAAGCACTCACCCATACATACCTCTTAGCTTCGATCCCCAGCCACCTACTCTCCCAAAACAAATCCTAAGCTCTGTAAATTTTGTTGTGATTTAAGGTTAGAAAATTTACATCTTTGTTTTGGTTTTGCATTGCGTGTTACTTTTCCTTTTCTCTTAGCAAATTGTGATTTAATTTTGAGCTGAGAAATTCTTCCCTTGAAAGGTGGGAGTGCTTCGGGATAAGTAAAGGGACCGTCTTAGTTTTATTTTGATGATTCATGATTGTTGCTTTTATGCAAGTTTTATGTGGTGATTTTGTATGGATTGTTGAGTATTGAATCACAAATGGTATTATTATTATTTGATAAAATTTAATACATGTTTATTAAATTATTAGTTATGATTACACAATGTAATATTATTTACATACCTGTAGAGATATTCATCTTACCCCAAAATCGATGGGCTTACATACCTGATATGCCTAAAAAAAAATTGGGTTAGGTAACAAAATTTTTCAATCGTTATACGATGGACCAGTGTCCACTATGCATTGTGGACTCTGATTCTAAACGACGTAGTTTTGAATTTTAATTTTGATAGTGACAGTTTGTTGTTCAATTCACGTTATAATTTTTTTAATAATGTAAAGTATGCGTATGTATCTTGTTTTATACGTTTTTTTGTCTCATGTTATGCAATTTTGTACCTGAAATAAAGTAAATATGATATCGTTTTTGTGTTTTGTTTATGTGCTTTTGTGTCTTATGTTATGCAATTTTGTAGCTTAAGATTAATTTATTGATTTTGTACTTGAACTAAAATAAATATAAAGCATATATGTACATGTGTCTTGTGTTATGCGTTTCTATGTCTCATGTTAAGCAATTCTGTATTTTAAAAGTATTGATTTTGTTGGGGTATTTGGTGTAGTAGAAATAAATATGTATGGAATGGGATTGTTTTTGACTTGCATGTGATGTTGCGCAAAGCATTTAACTTTCTGGAAAATTGGAAGCATGCAAATATCCTGGATCAAAAGAGCAATGCTACGATGCATCTTTGGACTTGAACAACAATGAAATGGGGTTAGGATAGATTTTGCGTGATGATGAAGGAAAATTGTTGGCAGCAAAAAATGTTCCGTTGGATGGAATATATAGTGTCAAAGAAGCTGAGGCTATCAGTTTGAGGGAGGCTCTGAGTTGGCTTAAGGACACTGGCATGGGTAGTGTCGATGTTGAGATGGATTCTCATACTGGTTTTTATGCTATTTCATCTTCTTCTTTTAGCTCTACTTTTGGCCTTTTAGTTGATGATATTATATTAAAGAATTGGATGGCATCGATGATTAATGATGTCGAATTTCGTTTTGTCAAACGATCTGCGAATTGTGCCGTCCATACTGTTACTAGGGAGGTCTTTTCTGTGTCAGGTTGTGAGGAATGACTTGATGTTCCTCCTATTTTCCTTGTAAACTGTCTTTACTCGTGATTTAATGAATTAAGTTTTTATCTCTAAAAAAAAAAGGTAGTATTGATTTTGTACCTAATATAAATTAAAATTTGTGTTAAAACATGAGAAACGCCAGGAATTTATATATAAGCAAAAAAAAGTGTGTATACATAAGGGTGCACTTAGGTGAGGACGATGCCCAAGAAAGCAACTTCTAGGTGGAAATTGAGGTGTGAGGTGTGATTGGTTTCCCTACTAAAGGTACATAGAGCCAATACCCCAACACTGGGGTTCGAACATGAAACCTCTCATTTGAAAAGTCATAATTATGTCACTCAACCACAAAGCCTTTGACTTTCTTAATTCCAACTATAAATAATTAATATATTTAAACTATCTATTATTCTTTTAACTTACTCATTAATTTCAATAAAGAAAGTCTTAAGTTTGAGCCACATCCCAATAAAAACTGGCATAATCATTGAACATATACTATTAACATTTTCAGAGTGCATTAAAAAATATAATATAAAATTTAACATAAATTTTGGTCAATTAATTAGCCATACTATATAGTGTTCAAAGTTGAGCATTAAACATTACAAATAAGGAGCCTTGAAATTCATTTTCTTGCATTTTTTTTATTATTTTTATTTTATATCCTATTCATTTTTAATATTATGCTTATTTGAATATTTTTATAGTGTAATATCCTATTTAGTTTACTACTTTGTAAATATTTTGTTTATTTTAAAATGATGTAAATTTTAATATTTTATTTATCATATATTATGTAAATCTTAATACTACGTTGTTTTAGTACGTACTATTGATTCTATCATAATGTAGTATATGTTATAACTTTCTCTATTTGTTATAGTCGAAAAAGTCAATATCCCATCACTGGAGTTCGATCTTGTGACCTTTAATCTTAGCACAAGGTGTTTGGCTACTATGTCTGTCAATAATATAATTTTTTAATTTTAATATTAATATTTATTTATTTAATATTTTACTTTTTATATCCTATTTATTTTACTATTTTTGTAAAATTTAATATTTTATTTATTTTAATATTCTATTTTATTTATTTTTAATAAATTTTAATATTTAATAGATTTTTTGGTTAATATTATTTAATTTAATATTTTCATAATCTGTAAAATTTATATTTTTTTGTTATTTAACTTTTAATATTTTTTATGTTTTGTATTTTGATTAAATTTTATATTATAAATAATACAATATATTTATCATAAGTAACAATCAGTTTTACCATAAATAATATCACAATCTTACATATAAATATTATAATATCTATTATAAATAACAATTTATTTATTTTAAAATGATATTAAATTTTCTATAATACGTATTATGATTTCTTCATAAATAATAAGTAATATAATTATTTTAAATTCGACCGGTTCGATCTCATGCATTAAGATTGGTAAAATGGTATCACACAGGTGTGACTTATTTAACATTATGATATTCAAAATTTAAAGACCTAAAGTTGATTTGCTAAGCAGCAAATTTGCAGAAGCAGAACAATAAGTAGGAGATCTCAAGATACATAGTTGAATGAGCAACAGAGTAGCAGACTACTATACATCTCAATTCTCAAGCAATCAATTAAGGGTCTTTTAAGATTATTGGGGTTTCATATGGGTGAAGAGCGTCTTTGCAAACTCGGCTAGTTTCTCAGTTGAAGGCATCACATCCTTCACGGCATCATCAGCGATGAAATCTTGTGCCCAATTGGCCAAACCAGGAACCTTTGCTTCATCCAGCAAGTTAATGCTGTTAAATGCCTCGATGACCCTTATCCATCCCACTAAGCATCCCAGTGCAATGTCCAAGAACCCTATTTTGTCTCCGCCAAAGAAGTTCTTCCCTTTGCTGCAGCTTTGGAAGGCACCCTCCAAAACCCCCAAGCCTTCTTCAACCTCGCCTATGGCTGCCTTTCTGGCTTCCTCATCCTCAGCAGCTGCTATGGTACGCAGTTTTGGGTACCACTGTACCACAAAAATTAACAATTCCCATCATAAAACAACACAATTTATGGGTCTGAAAAAGAGGGCCCAACGGGGTTCAAACCAGTGACCTCTTGATCTACAGTCAAATGCTCTACCACTGAGATATGAACCCAATTTGATATTTAATGTCAGTATTTTTATTATTTATTTGTCTATAGTTAATAGTGTGTGTTTGTAGTTATTATGTTACTCTAATTAACACAATTTATGTGTGGTTAATAGTGTGTGTCATACTTTCGCAACTTACAGAAGCACAAAAAGTCAATATCCACACTGCGGAATTCGAACTTGAGACCTCTCATTTAAAAAATCACAGTAATACTGCTCAACCACAAAACCTTTAGCATATGTGCCTCCAATTTATTTACACATAAACGGTTAGTTACATGTACAAAATAACACATAATCTAAAGGTTATTTTAGACCACGGTATACAGTACAATGCAAGATAAACCCTGATCTATAATATAATTTATCGTAAAGTGGACCATTGTCCAAAAAATGACATTTAGAATATATATGTCTGCATTTAACACTGCCTATAAATAAATTGAAAACAATTAATATGCCTATATCATTAACCTATTATATGTGCTTCAATTTATTTATAGACATATAATATGTTAACTGACAGATAATTTTAGGTCATTTACAGAATTACAGGTACATAATATATTTAATATAGACACCAACAATGCCCTACATATTGATCACAAACTTCACCGTACAAGTAACAATTAAACCATAAAATTACCTGAAAATGGAAATTAGCATGAAGATATATACCTTATCGTCAATATAAGTGGCCCAGAAGCGGTGGATAGCCCGGTCATAAGGATCTGCAGGCATGATAGCCGGACCGGAAGTCCAGACCTCATCAATGTACTGGACAATTATGAGGGACTCGCAAACGGGTTTTTGGTCGTGAATGATAACAGGGATTTTCTTGTAAACTGGATTAGATTTGAGTAGAAGGTCACTCTTGGCCGCCAAATTCTCCTCCACGAACTCGTAAGCTACAGACTTGATGTTGAAGGCGATGCACGCGCGGAGCACAAATGGGCTCGCCCATAAGCCCAAGAGCTTCACAGTCTCTGACGCCATGGCTGAGAATGAATTAAGCAAAGCAAGAAGACAAGGGCGGGCTAAAATTTTTCTAAGCTTCAATTGAGTCTTGAAGAGTTGAAGGTGTATATATTGTGGAGTGGTTAATATGATGCGAGAGTTGAAACACAAAATAAAAAAATGTGGACGTAAATTAGAGGTGGCCACATGCCCGCCCTTTCATGTCCAAATCCGTCCTTAACTGCCACGGCTTGGACAGGGACAAAGATTTAAATTGTCAGCCTTATAATTAAAACATCTCAATTAAACTATAAGGTTCCAAGTTCGACTCCAAAAGAAATACGAGTAATAATACACTAAACAGATGAACGGAGTCATTCATTTGCCCTCAACTTAACCACAATTTTACGAAATGACTAACATTGGAAAAAATTTGAAATTCAAGGACCTAAATTGTCCAAATTAAAAGTCGGGAACTAATTTTAGAAAATTAACATAATCGGAGGACCATTGCTGAAATGAACTCACTCTAAATTTATTGTGAGTGTAACGTATTTATTTTATGTGCCTGAGTCCCCACGATGTACCATAAAATATTTTCAAAAAATTTGGCGTGAAGCTGAGAATGAGAGAACGGCAGGGTCGGTGGTGATAAGAGCCCGCACTTGGCTGGTTCGCCCAAATAGTAGGTGAGTGTGATGTGTGAACTGAAACGTAATGTTGTGGTTGGGGGACCGCTTTGCCAGCGTTTCTCCACCATAATTGGAAAGAGCGAATCTTTGGACAATATAAGGCTAATTTCTACTGAAAGTGATTTGTGTATGACTGCTTTATGAATTCTTGTTTGTTAGATATGTCTGATGGTAAACAACGTAAGTATGATCACACATTTAAAATAGTAACATGAATGTCGGGCATACAAATAGTAGTGTAATTTCTTTAGTAGTATAATTTCTTTTATAATAAACACAATCTCGCTGCAGCAAGAAACTATTGGTGTCAGATTCTCATAGCTAGAAAGTTCTCGGGTAAGAATAAGAAGCCCAATATAGAAGTTCTTATTTTCAAGCTTTTTTTTTTTTTTTACGTTGACTTGGATTTTCAATGCCACTTGAATCACTTCAATTGGACCTTTATACATCGATTTGTTATCAAAATATTGAGTAGAGGTCTGATTGGACAAAAATTTCACCTTTACGCGCTTTTACTCCATTTTTTTCATTGATTTTGTTCTATGATCAAGACCATTCAAAACACATATTTTAGACTCATCAAGGTGTGTATTAACCATTTCCATAGCTCCATAAGTTACCAATTTTGCTTTCCTCTTTATTTTTCTTGTTTCTTATATTTTCCTTTACATGTGTATTTGCGACAATGTTAATCTGCCTATATGCTACCTGTTTTTTAACACTTTACACCAAAAACTCTCAAGAACAAGGTACATAGGTTCATAACACTTTACATCTATCTATATGCTACCTGTTTTATCTTAATGATAAATTGTATTGAAATAACATGACCACATTTTGTTTAATTTTTCAAATTTTGCTTCCTCTATTATATCAAAAAATAATCATGTGTTAATTTCATCATCAAAACATTTCATAGTTTGTTGCATTGTCGAGTCTGTTGAGCATATAATAAATAAACATAAATATACAATTCAACTATTAGCTTAAACTTTAATTGAGATAGAGCACATTCCAATTTAGTATCAGAGCTAATTAAACTCATGCCAAAAGTCATGAGTTCGAACTATGGTTAAAACTTAAAAGTAACCAGCTCGCCACATAAGGATCTCAGTACTGATAAGTTAATTTGATTCCATTTAGGTAAACTACATTAATATCCTTCTAGGTATTGATGAGTTAATCGTTAACATGGCATACTTTGTGAAGTACTTGAGAGTTGAGACACATTCCACGATTGTTGTTCGTATGTTATGCAATTTCTAAAGGTCTTTATGTTTCAATTAAGTATTCAGGTCTTTATGTTTCAATTAAGCATTCAAACTCGTAAAAGATATTGGCCCTGTTTGGTAAATGGTTGTTAGCTGTTAGCTGATTAGGTTAGAAGGTATGATTAGTTGATAACATTAGCTGATTGTATAAAGGTGTTTGGTAAATTAGCTGTTAGCTGATAACTGTTTGGTATAATTTCTTTTCTCAAAAAGCTAATTAAAAAAGTTGCTTTGAATATATTTTTGAATTTTAGCATTTTGGAGTTACAAAAACTTATTAACCAAACACTTATATTGATTTTTTTAACCAAGTCAAACAACTAATAGTGGTCAAATAAACCAAAATTGACTGATAAGCTAATTATTTACCAAAAGGACCATTATAAACTGAATTCAGTAAGGCCTCGATTGTTACATAGATATTATGCTAGCCTGGCCTGGCCTGTTTTTGCAGCCTGTCTGGTACTATAAAGCTTAGAATATTGCCTAACCATAAACCAATGCTATTCTCATTCTCTACTAATCTACTATGATTGGATCCTATACCTCTAACTTAAACCACTTTCTGGGAATTAGATTACACATATGACCTTACCAAAACACTTTCCATATAAAGTTTCAAGACCATTTTCACCTAAGAAACGAACACGAATAATTACCGGGTAAAGGATGGCCCTGAAGTGCAAATTAGCTCGATCAACTTATATGTACAGCGCTGCAAAACTTCCCTTCAATCACCTGTCAAAGTTGCCGGTTTACTGTCATGGCGACGGTGGTAATTAGCCATTGTCATCTCACGTTGCAGCAATGAGCTTTTCGTCCGCTTTGCAGTTTTGTCCACAGGCAGATCATTTGCCTCGGGGATTGATAATGTGCGGTGTAGTAATCCTCGACGCACCCAAATTGACAGAATTTCAGGCTGTGCACGTACGCCACTTCCCGAGAATTGTTGAACTGCTGTATCCACATTCCCATGCTCACATCTTCCATCTTGAACAACTGCAGGTTCGGTAATTGTTAAATGGTGGGGTTTTTTCGGTTCTTTTCTTTTGTGTATTGCTCGTTAATCAATCTACCACGTGCATTCTTGACTGAAAACGAAGATTGAAGAAATGGGAGCTGGGATTTGATAGAGGAAAAATATAACATACCCTCAACTTATGCTGCTCAAAATTAGAGACTATGTAATGGGCAATGTCAGATGAGATAATATAGCCAGGCCCATTGGCATAGGGGGGATAGTCTGCTTCTGACCATTCCTGCAATACCAAAGTAAAGAAATTACTGTGAGATTTTGATGGATGGAGAGAGAGCATTGATCTTATATCTCTTCCCTATCCTCTCTTTTACATGTGCCTATTACTCCCTCTTCTATATTTTCTAATTAGTCCTACTTAGGTGTAGTCTACTGGAGGAATTGTTGGGCAGATGCTAGTGAAAAGGCCAAGTCTAGCACCATGTGGCTAGGAGATTGTTGGGCGGAGGCCTGAAGGGACAAGTCCAACATCCTGCCTCTCAAAAATATGGCGGTGTATAAAAAAATAAAGTTGGGCGTTCGCTACTAGCTATAGCTTTTGGCGTAATCTACTAAGAGGAGTTGTTGGACAGAGGCCGATGAAGGGCCAAATCTAGCACCAGACTGCTGGGGGAGTTGTTGGACGGAGGCTGGTAAAGGGTCAAATCTAGCACCAGAAAGCTAGGAGGATTGTTAGGCAGGCTTGAAAGGCCAAGTCCAGCACCCTGCCTCTCGAAAATATGACGGTATATAAGGAAATAAAGTTGCGTCTTCACTACGAGCTATAGCTTTAGGGGTTGTCTACTGGGAGAAATTTTTGGGCAGATGTCAGTGAAAGGCCAAGTCTAGCACCAAGTGACTAAGGTAATTGTTGGGCAGAGACATGAACGGTCAAGTCCAGCACCCTACCTATATAAGGAAATAAAATTGCGCATTCGCTACGAGCGTAGCTATAAGCGCTTGATCTATTAAAGATAGACTTTAAAACAATATCTAAGGAACAGCCAGAAGTAAGTGAATCATAGAGGAGAGCAAATTAGGAAAACAACAATAGTTTACCTCATAAGTGACAGCCCATTTACCCTTCCGCAATGGCTTATGGTTGTAATTGATGTTCCCAACATACAGGCTTCTACCATGAGGAACTTTCTTAACTTCATTCATCAAAGCATCAATCCTCACAAATGTGTCATCATCACACTTCATAATATACTTCGAAGCCATTATACGAATCTGCAAAACACAAACAGCGCATGAAATCGAAGGAAACAAGCACACGGGAAGTTAGCAAGACAGGAAATGGAGTTCTCGATCGCCACTCACTGCATATTCGCAAATCGCCACAGTCTTCAACACCACCAGATCATAATTATCCATGTAAGGCACGATAACAATATCGCCAAAAAATTCCGCTTCTTTCATTAGTTCCACATTCACTTCATTCTTTCGATGCTGAAAATTTTGTATTTTAAGACCACAAGCACAAGTCAGGGTAAATTGAATTAAGTTAATCAGCTTTCAATAGCTTCATTCAGTATATGCTTCTTACCATAGCCACAAAAAAACGGGCCACAACGTTCAAAGACTTAATCGATTTGTGTTGCATCCACGATTTCCTAACTGCCATCCGCTCAGCAAAATGATTTCCAGCAGAAAGGATACCTATGAAGAGCTCCACAGGTCCTCGAGGAAGAGGTGGCGCTTGCCACTCGGGCAACATTTCCAAATGCCTATGTGGGGCAAAACTTGGACGCATCGATGGCAAAGAAGCGGCAAAAAACGAATGCACATTAACATCCCCCTTCAGGGAAAAACCAGTGGCGTCATCAAGAGTAAAGCCCTGTTTGACAATAAGAAACAGTTGGAATATACTCGTTTCAAATAACCGTTCTCAAGGACTGTAGATTTTAGTACTTACAGGGTGATACGGAAAAGAAGTAACATGCCTCCCATCTACGCTGATATGAAAACCTTCAAAACCCGCAGCAACTGTAAGCACAAACATCCTGTTCTCCGCAAAAGGATATGGCCAGTCAAGCGAAACCTTCTTTGTTCTCTTAACAATCCGCTTTAACCACCACATGACCTTCGATTCTTCAGAGCGACTATTGTCATCAAGAATCCACCTCTCGCATTTCACCTGCCCATCAACTTCATATGATACAGAAAATCAAAATTAAAAAGCAAAAAAAAAAAGAGGTTAAGGGAAAAATCCTTTGAGCAGCAGTCTGAAAGAACAATTGCAAGTGCCTACTATTCACACTATAGAGCGATTGCCATAGTCCTAGCTAGTGATACTTGTGTAATAACAGCTAAATACTAGAAAGAAAAGCACATAAATGCACCAACAATTGCACACCAATCCCTCCAAATTTCCCAAAATCAAGTTTTATGTTCAATTCTACATAGCACTTAACAGCTTAATTAGTATATAAACTTCACAATCTTAGGTAGCAAAACTGCCTATCTGAGAGTCAGAAACATTTACCATGTTTGTGCAAGTGAAACCAAAGACTACTCCATATAAGCTAGCAGCATTAATATAGCAGTATATAAAAGTAATGGAAAAAACAATGATAGGGTTTTAGGGCTTAGGATTAGTCTGCCGTTTGAATTAGTCTAGCATAAGCTGGGAACATAATGAAAAAAAAAAAAACAATATAAAGAGCAATCAATGGAAAGCTGGCTAAGGATACAAACTTGTAACTATAAGGTCGAGTTTGAATTCCAACTTTCTTGGTTTGAGTCAATCAGCTATTGACGGCCCTAAAGTGATATCATTGTTGGTTAGGGTCATAAATCGAGATTTACTAAGTGCACCACCTCAAGTAGTGGATGCAGGTTTCTCTCGTCAGGTCCTTTGTCGTCTAAGGTCACAAGGCGGGTTTTATCAAGTGCACCACCTCAAGTAGTGAATGCAAGTTTCTCTAGTTAGGTCCTTTGTTGACTAGGATCATAACTCATAAGGCTGATTTTACCAAGTACACCACCTCAAGTAATGATTGCAAGTTTCTCTCATCAGGTCCTTTGACGTCTAAGGTCACAAGGCGGGTTTTACCAAATGCACCACCTCAAGTAGTGAATACAGGTTTCTCTCGTTAGGTCTTTTGCCGTCTAGGATTACAAGGCGGATTTTACCAAGTAAAGCACCTCAAGTAATGAATCTCATCAGGTCCTTTTCCGTCTAAAGGTCATAAGGTCGGTTTTACCAAGAGCACCACCTCATGTAGTGGATGCAGGTTTTCCTTATTAAGTCATTTGTCGTCTAGAGTCACAAGGTGTGTTTTACCAAGTGCACCAACTCAAGTAGTGGATGTAGGTTTCCACGTCACTCCAAACAAGCGCAATCGATCACCTGATCTTGGGGCTAAGAATTAATCTAGTGTAAGATGAAACCTAACATATCAAAGAAAAACAAAAAGAAATTACCCACCAGTTTCTTCAGCAGGATTGGATTTGCCATCACACCTTATGGCAATTCCCCATTGCATCCTATAACGAGTGTTCTGCTCAATCACTGGGGTCTTACTCCAATCCCCCTTCAACCGTGGATTAAAATGCAGTATTCTTGGCGGATCCTCCCCATACACATTCTCCAATCCCAGAAGCTCCATCATGAACTGCGACTCCGGGTGGGCCCGCCGCGGCGTCCCCACCACCGTTATGTGGGACCCTAAACACAGACCACACGGGATCACCGTATTACCCTTCTCCAAAAGCTCATGCCCTGTCAACGCCACCGACTCAGGACACGACTCGTTACGATTCTGAGTCAACTCGGTCCCAACTTTCCCGGACTCAAGCTCCGCCAGTAGCTTCTTCCCGGCCACGAACGCGTCTCTAACGGCCCGCCGGAGCTCCAAACCGCTGCCTTTATCCGCGCCGTCGAATGATTTCTCGTCGATAACCAAACCCGAAATTTTCTTATTTTCCGATTTTTCTCCCATTCTTCTCTGCCGCAAACGCAATCCCATCTTTTTTTCTTGCGTGATCGGACCCGGAACTGCCGTTTTTCGCCGGGGACGAAATTCGGATTTCTTTTCGCCATTGCTGAGTCTGGGCCGCGAGTTCTCAGACTCGGTGTACTCGCGCTTATTAGGCGCGTCCAGCCCGAACCCATTTCTCAAAACTATCGGTATTTCCATGCCCATTAACATCAGGTACAGAATCAGCGTACCCATCAACATTTGAATTGATTTTACCCGATTCAGTGAGAACAAAGGATCGAGCTTTCCCCGTTTCATTCTCCCCACAATTTCTTGGCTTTTCAGCAAAAAAGGGAATCTGGCTCTTCTAACAATGGATCGAGACCCAAACCCCAATTTTTGCTAAAAACCAAGGGGACTAGTCATCAGTTCAGATGAAATCCAACGTAATCTATCCATGCAATATATACATACACACGTATATACACACACATACGCACATAATTAATATTGAACGTAACGGAGTATATATTATTGTTATTATTACATAGGGAAAATGACAATTTTTCTTATGTGCATATAGCACTTTTCCCTCTGTGTTATTAAAGTGGCAGTTTTTTTCCCTCAGTTATTTTAAAAGTGGTAGTTTTCCCCCTGTAATGTTAAATTGATATTTTTGCCCTTAAAAATAATTATTTCATTTACTTTTATTCTCCAACCAATTATTACTAATATGTATGGAAGATCACGGTTCTATACGAATCTAATCGAACACTGTAGCAATTAAACTTAAATAGTATGGACGGTAGTTACAGTTACGATTCAGAACCGAAAAAATAAAATAAAATAATTGTTGAATTTAAACTATTTTTAAATAAGAAATAAAATTTAAAAAAAATAAATAAATAAGTTTTGATTGACGGTTCAAAATCGAAATTGTAATCGAACCGTACCGATTTATCAAAATAAGTGTTTGATCATTTTCACTATATATGACTGTGGTTCAGTTCCGGTTCACGGTTCAACAATTATTTTATTTTATTTTTTTTGGTTCTGAATCGTAACAAAAACCGTCCATACTATTTCAGTATGATTGCTACAGTGTTTGGTTAGGTTCGAACCGAATCGTGATCATCCATATATATAAGTAATAATTTGTTGGAGAAGAAAAATAAATGAATAATTATTTTTAAGGGTAAAAATGCTAATTTAACATTTCAGAGGGAGAAAACAACCACTTTAATAACACAGAGGGAAAAAGTGTTATATCATGAGGGGAAAAAGTGATTGCGTTGAGCTAAAAATGGCGATAAGAGGTGAGATCATCAGGCTGCGTCATCCGTAATTCCACTGAAATTTGCGACTTGCTAGACAACTATAAACAATGGCAAAAACTTTTATAAGAAGTTGAGATCAAAATGTAATATTTATACTTAAAAAAATATAATACAAATAAAGTATTTTACTTATAAGATAAAGTGTAATACTATTAGAAAAAAATTATAATACTTTTACATTTTGATATAAAAGTTAAAAATGATTTTTGAAAAAATGTCTATTTTTTGAAAAATAATTTATTTTTTTAATTTTCGGCTTAAAGTACAATCGCAAAGCTATCTTCTTTTTTTCCTGTTTGGCTAAAGATTAAGATTTTATATTTATTCTGTTTGATTCATTTCTTGATAACGAACATGTTATTTGTTATAATAATAATAATAATAATAATAAGTGGTGGAGTGGTGGTTCAGCACCTCGTCCCTAACCATTTGGCCAGTCCCCTACCACTTAGTGTGCTAACCATTGGGACTAGGGTTAGTCCTCTGGCTGTCGACTGGAATGATATCTTTGGGCAAACTCAAAAAAAATAAGACAAGAACATTCGCTAAAGATCATATCAATTATCAAGCATGTTTAACCCATATTATATAAATATAAATGAATAATCTAATTATCAACTTAGACACTTTAGTTGAATAGAAATACTTTCTTTAATTTAATTAACATGAAATCCAAATAGAGTTGTCAATATGAGTCCAAGTTAGACCAGTTCAAGTTAGACTAGTTCAATATGTATTTTAGACGGATTAAGTTAGAAATATACAAATCATATACATGTATTACTCATGTTATAATCTAACCTTGATTGCAAAAGCAATAGGATCAAGCAAACCTCCGGCCATAGTTGTTTGCTTGTATTGTTGTCTCCCACTTAACCTCCGAACAATATAAAAGATTTATTTTTAGGTATTATCAAACCAGTGACATAATTGTACCTACGTACACTAATATAGCCTTATATGCATGGTTGCAGTAGGCGCTAGGCGCTAGTCAGACGGTAGACTAGCGCCTAGCGGTCTAGGCGGTTCTAAACGGCGACCTATAAAAACAAAAAATTTAATTCATGTGTGTGGGTGTATGTCATATATTATATTGTATATACCTCTTACTTCTCTTATATAAATAAATAAATTTAAATATATATAAATATAATAATAAAATTAATAAGGCCGACTCGCTCGAGTTAACTCGGCTAATTCTGCCGAGTTGGGCGCGTTAAGTCGGCCAAATTCGACCCAGTCGGCCGCCAACTCGATCTAATCGGCCGAGTTAGGCGCTAGGCGGACGCCTAGGCAGCAATTCGCCTCGGTATGGGAGCGCCTAGCGCCTAGGCGGGGATTTTTGCAACAAGTGCTTATATGTCATCAATATATACTCTGTAAACCATTATTTCTGTTTCAACCTTAATGCTACCACTAATAGTCATAAAAAAAAAACTCTTATTAACTTGCACCACAGTAATGTGACTTGATGGAAAATGTTATTCCAGGTTAGGCATAAAAAATGTTGGCTTGACCCATCAATTGTTATGCCGTGGACCCAGGTCCACCTTGCAAGGTGGACCTGAGTCTACATTCACATACACTATACTCTACATTCACACTTTGTAAACTCCACATTCACACATTACAGGATTATATGATACTCTACATTCACACTTTGTAAACTCGTTCACACATTACAAGATTATATGTTTAGTAACTATATTACCACTGTTATGCATTCACACATTCAAAACTCTATACTCACAGGTCCTATACTCCATATTCACAACTTGAGAACTTCACATTCACACATTATAGGGCTACAAGTTGCTAGAACTTCTTAACTCTATTACAGATTCACACATGCATAACTCTACATTCACGATTTCTATACTCTATATTCACAATTTGAAACCTCCACATTCACACATTTCTGGGCAACTCTACATTCACACAATCATAAATGTACATTCACGATTCCTATACTCTACATTCACACTTTGAAACCTTTACATTCACACATTTTTGGACAACTCTATATTCAGCAATATGTTTACTA